>NC_062526.1:14759001-14941501 GCF_022655615.1 Tachysurus fulvidraco | reverse complement strand
TGTGCACACACACACACACACAGAAAGAAAGAAAGAAAGAAAGAAAGAAAGAAAGAAAGAAAGAAAGAAAGAAAGAAAGAAAGAATAGAACTTCAGGATAATAAATAAATGTAGATAATTCAGGATAAAATAATTCCAGATTATTAGCTCTGTTTTTGACTTTGAATGTCTGTCTGTCTCTCTCTCTCTCTCTCTCTCTCTCTCTCTCTCTCTCTCTCTCTCTCTCTCTCTCTCTCTCGCTCTCTCTCTCTCTGTGTGTGTGTGTGTGTGTGTGTGTGTGTGTATGTGTGTGTGTGCTCGCTCACTCTCTCTCCCCCAGGCATGGCAGTGTTGAGTCTGAGCACGCAGCACTTCATCGCAGGCCTCATCACGACGCTCACCTTTACCTGTATGATGCACTGCACACAGAGAGCTGAGGAGAACATCCAGGTACAGTACAAGCACACCTGATCCTAGATCAGTGGAAAAAACCTCTCTACCCGCACTGTGTACACCAGGCAACGGTGTGTACTGATCCTAGACCAGTTTACTTAATCCAAACGTCAGATTGAAGCAAACTGAAGACACAAAAACAGGACAAAAGTGTTGCTTCATTTAACACCATGTAAACACTGTTACTATGGTTACAGGTTACTGTAGGCTGCATGTGTAGAATAACTGGTTGTCACTTCTGTATCAGGATGAGTGCATTAATATTGGCACCCTGATCAAACAGAATCAATTCTATAGTGTTGTGGTGTAAATTCATATAAATGACATGCATCCAAAACAGGATGTCTGGGTTTTTTTTTGTTGTTGTTTTTTTTTTTTTGCTTGTCACATCCCACTCTGTGAAGTAGATGTAGTGTTTATTTCTTTCTATGAACGCTCTGACAAAGACAGCAACACGCATGAATCCCCATATCGGTGCACAGTGTTTGAATTGTGTGTGATTTTTGGGACTCTGAGTGTGTTCGAACGCTCTCCGGCCTCGTCCCTGTTACACACCTGCCTCTCTCAGACTTCACAGGCACATTCTAGTGTCACTCATCCACTGTGTAGTGCGAGCTCCAAGCTTTCATATTGACACATCAAGAGGAACGAAGTGCTGCCTTCTTTTCACAGACGCCTCATCAACGCCAATCACACACGTTTAAAAAAAACACACGTTTTTGAATTCTATTATTACTACAAATGTAAATTTTAAAAAAGAGAAGTAAAAAAAAGCCTGACACATTAAAGTACATACAAGAAAAACTGAGGAAATGTCAATCTGTCCCTGAATTTTAGTTACTTCAGTTCTCTGACTCTTAGTTGCACTAATGATATGCTGCACATATCACTAAAACCTGTGTGTCTGTGTGTGTTCAGTCATCAGTCCGTTTGTGTTCCTAAGGCAGTATTGGGTGACGGATAGGTGATACTGTGAGTGCTTGTGAAAAGCTCCGGAGAGAGAAACACAACACTTTAAACAAGTCTGCAGAAATAAAAGTGCTTCACTTGACTCTAGTGGCCGAGCTGAACGAACGAGGGAAGTGCCTGAGTGCACGGTTAGCGTTCAAAGAAGCCATACAAAATCTTAGCAAAGCTTCCAGGCATGTTATTTGTAATCACAGGTTCTTTTGAGTTCAACAAAACACCAAAATAAATTTATTTATCAGGTTGTTATAGCAACTCAATGTGTACATTTTTGTAATAAGACTGAAAACTACCGACCTGTCAGACCAGAGGCTTTACATCCCAAGGTAATAAACTTAATAAGATTTGCCCCTATGTAGTGCACTATATGGTCATTAGAAAGCATTTTGGATTTCAACTTCATGTATTCTGAGGATTATTTATGTTACTGTTCATTAATAATCGTCTATAAAGTCCATGCTTAAGATGAAGCTAAAGATAAAATGTTGGCTAATACATGTTGTTTAAAGAGACCTTAGGTTGCAGAGAGTGTATATAAAGCCTGCTCTATTGCGGGAAAAATATATAAATTCTTCTGTCACCATAATTTCTGACCTGAGGAAAATGATAGACTTAAACCTGAACTGAAACACCTGAAGTGATGGAAAAATAAAGCTCCAAAGTCGGCTAAACCGATTGAGTTCTGGTGCCTCTTTCATGGACTCTGGAGATCACAGAGACCCAGGAATGGTTTTGTTTGAAAGCTAACAAAAAACTTTTTTTAACTGGTATAACATGGTTGTGTAACATGTTATCGAATAACACACATCGTCTAAGACGGAACAGGGAGTGTATGTACAGCCTGTGGGAAAAACCTGTTAGATGGCAGAATGATGATTAAGTTTCAAATAAAATGATGCTCATGATCAAAACAGAGATGATTTACACTGCATTTGTGCAGATAAAGTTTAAGAAAAAATCTGCTTGAGGCAACTGACTTATTTCCTCACATTTGTAGTTAATAAGTAGTAATTAGTCATTATTGATATTTAATAATGACTCATTCCCTTTTTTTCCTATTTCAGGCAACTCACTACAGTTTCTTGGCCACCCTGGAGGTTTTAGGGAAGTTGTCATTCAGCGCCCTAGCCGGAGCCATAGTAGACACGGTGGGCTTCCCTATCGCCTTCCTCCTCTTCCTCTTCCTCACCTCCAGCAGCGCCCTACACGTCTGGAGAGCCATGGACACGGGAGTGCTGAAGGAGCAACTCAAAGAGCAGCCACAGTAAATCAAGGGCCGGAAGAGAGACTGTGTGTGTGTGTGTGTGTGTGTGTCTGTCTGTGTGTGTGTGTGTGTGTGTGTGTGTGTCTGTCTGTGTGTGTGTGTGTGTGTGTGTGTGTGTGTCCTGAAAGAACAACTACAAAGAAGAAGAAAAAAAGGAATTTTCTGCTTGAAATGCTGGATGCATTACTTAAACCAAACATTTTCTATATATTCAATGCGTATTAGAACGAAGCAGCATCCATTGAGTACATCAGGGTGTGAAAAGCCTTCACAAAAAGCAATAGCGATTAGCAATACCGCAGTTAGATTCAGCCATTTCAGTGGGATTCAGCACTGTGTGGTTTAACCATGTCAGTCTCCCATCTTCAGTAGCTGCTTTATCCTCTGCAGGGTTACAGGAGTTTATTGCAAATCACTTAATGCGTTTCATTAAACTAACACTACTCATTAACACAGAAGTGTACAGAATGCCAGTGTTGATTTGATCACTTTTACTGCTTTCCTTCATTCGTCTTTAGTAAATGGTTTATCCTAACAGCAGAGTCACAGAGAAAATATCACAAGTGGGTTAAAACTCCTAATTATAGCAGCTACAGGAGAGTGGGGGTGTTTGGGCTGGGATACAATACGTATAAAACTACGTTAATCAAAGTAAATTAAATAATTACATTTTTGCATTTGTCTCTTAGCATCACATTTACCCCCAGAATCACCCTCTTACAGGTAACAGACACGCTACAGGTTAGAAGGTTGGTGCTGTTAACTTGTGACCAGGAAAAACAAAGATATTGCAGCAGAATAAAAGTGATCACACTAATGTAGTGTAAATGCACATGCTTCAAATCTTCAAACCAGGGTAGAATCCTGGTACTAGACATACTAAAAGACCTATGAAAACAAACTTTGCCAGCATGCGAGAAACGGCGGATCATACTAGCGGATCGTCCCAACACGCTTTTCAGTCAGGAAATTGAAATACGCCAAAACAACTGAGCCAGTGCTGAGAGCATGCTATTAGAATTGCCACAAGAGCAGTAGCCAGCATTTTACTCACACCTTTAATATATCAAATACAAACTCAGTATTATTTCAAATATATAATGTTTACCAGAATATATAACATAAATTAGGGCTCTAGTAACTGGCATGTAATGAAAACCCAGTAGAAGTGTATGTTATGATAGAGAATTATAATATCTAGTAGTTTTAGAATTTTTTTCTTTTACTGTCTTTTCTGTAATTGAGCATCAATTTAATTTTTGGGGAAAAAAATTAATTAAATTAAAATTAATAATTAATTTACTGTATTTGTCCATTTGAAAGACATTGTATAAAAAAGAGAGATAAAGAAAGAGAGTGTATTTATGACTCAGAAAGCATCAGATATTTCCTTGAAATAGACCAAATTATTATTATTATTATTATTATTATTATTATTATTATTATTATTATTATTATTATTATTATTCATAAAATTAATATATAGGCCTTTTGTGGATGTAAAATACTGTATATGTAAACCCTTGGATGTAGAATATCTTCTTCAGCCACACCATTTCTATTTATTGTCACTCCAGTGCTTGAAATTTCCTATGCAATGACAAAGGTGCAAAGGTTTGTTCTTGATCTCTCTTATACTAGACTTATACTAATATAGATCAGGGATGTTGAAGAATGTGAAGGTCCAGCACATTTATAATTCCTTGTTTACAAAAGTGCAGATAAGCAGCTAACATGTTAATCATTGGTTTATGATTATATCTACAGTATAAGATAAAGAATTTTTTCATGGATTCTGTACAAACACGTCTTGATCTGTAGAATAAAGGCACAATTCTCTGTTACAAACATCTTTAATATTTTGTTCTCATCAATGTCTTTTGCTAATAAGCCATGTCAATTATTAATCTGACCTCAGAAGGTAAATAACAACAGTTTTTTAAGTTTACAACATGTGGACCAATAATTCTTTTGTGCTCTGTTTGATCCACTAGCACCTGGATTATAGCGTTTGCTTTTAATTTATTTTGAATTATTCTGCACACAATTAATGTTTCAATTAATTCCATTAAAAAATAGGAGAAAATAATCTGTGTTTAAAGGAAAACAGACAGCAGAATGACTAGCTGTTAATTGTTATTCATATATTGGAATTTTTGAGAAACCTCAGAGCTACTTGAGTGTCTTATTTTATTTATTTATTTTTACTGGAACACACACACACACACACACACACACACACACACACACACACACACACACTTCTTTTCAGTAAATTGCACTGAATTTTCTGATCTTCACTTCCAGTGTACATATTTAGTTGGGGTGTAACAATACACTCGTGATTTGATTCACATTACTGGAGTCATATTTGGTCCAATTTGGAGAAAAAAAATTTTAATGGAGAAAAATGATGAACTGAAACATAATGAGCTCTGTAGCTTCAGCTGAGTTCACAGAAATAGAGCTCCAAAGTCAGCTAAACTGACCGGGTTCCTGTGCCTCTTTCTTGGGCTCTGGAGATCACAGAAGTACAGGACTGTCATTTAAAAGCTACCCAAGAGCTCTGTTTAACTTTTATTTCATGGTTGTATAAAATGTTTTTATCTAATATGTCGGTCATTGTGTTTCAGAGCTATCGACTTCTGGACCAACTTGCAAGTTGCGTTGGATGCATAATTGATAGAATGCTGATATTTCCATGATGTACATGAATTTTTACTTTGATGTATTGTTATACCCCTAAGAGAGATGTAATATATTACAGGACAGATTCCAGTGGCCTTAAATGTGCAGAGAAACCACACAATGGAAGAAATGCAACTTAACAAATAAAGCATGAGATACTATAGTATCATTTAAGACTTAAGGTTGTATGAAGCAAACTGATTAGGTGCTACACTTTATCATTTGATTTGATTTGATTTGATTTGATTTGATTAACCCACCGAACCCCACCCATGCTCGTACTCACTGTGGAGCCAACACAAGAATGCAGTGTTTGATATACCAGCATCACCTTGCACAAAATCTATAAATAAAAAATGCTACTGGACTTAAGAGTGTCTGTGTTGGTTATTTCCATGATTATTTACAGTTCCTGTTTTTTTTTTTTCTTTTGCTTTCTCGGTCCACAGACAATATAGGCATCTCAGTTCAATTGTGTATTTCACAGAACCTTGACAACCTCAATTCCTTAAACCGAAATGAAGCAAAAATGCTTTAACTATTTTCTTTATAATAGTCCTTTATCTCTTCCCATTGTAACATTAGTTTCCGGCTCTTAGCTATTCTGACTGTAACCTCATCTTCTGATCTAACATCAGTTTGAGTTGCTTTTCTGCTCACCACTGGTTCTGCGCACCAGTATTAGCTGCTCTCCTCCAACCACTCATGTGCAGAACTGCTGCTAACTGGGTGTATTTAAACCATGCCATAAAGTCTCTCAGAGCACATTGTCCCCAATTCTGACGTTTATGTGAATGCAAACTGAACTCTTTGCATGTCTGTATCCATTGTGCTGCGCTATATGACTGCTAACTGACTGACTCGAGAGTTACATGAGTGAGTATTCAGTGTTATCACATTTCATGTGTGAAGTAATTACCCCCTTGAGCCTAATAACTGGTTGCACCACCTTCAGTTGTCTTAACCGCCACTCGTCAGTCTTGCATTGTAACATGGAGTGTTCATGCTAGTCTTCTCTTGACTGTGTTTGTTGCTTATTAGTTCTCAACGGTTTCTTATTTTATATCCTGCCACTACCTCAGTTTCAGTATGTCAGAGGAAGGAAATACTGTACAGTATATACTAGAAATGTCTCCATTGCCTGCAGATAGAAAGGGAGGAGCTGGATATACATTTAAAAAATAGTCTCAATCCACTATGCCTAGCTCAAGTTTAACTGCAGGTTCTCCTGGCTCTATTCAAACTATTGCCTTGATACAATGTTCAATATATAAATCATATCAATATCAATAATCAATATATATCAATTTTTCATTTAAATTCCTTTCAGAAGTGTTTAAAAGTTAAACGTCTGTATTGTCTTCCCATAGACCATGCAAAGTTTGTTCCTTTCCAACTGGTTTAACTGTTTATAAAGCATGAAATATAACATTTCTTACAGTTCTGTTACCCATTTTTTAATGTTTCATTAAAATATTATTACATTTATCAGAGCATTTGGTAAGCCATGTGAGAAGAACGTCTTCCTGAACTGTTACACAACTGCAGCAAATCTATCAGCTGTCTCTTCACAAATTTTTGCTATCTGGATGGACTTGGGACATGCAAGGGGTCCTGGAAGCGTCCAACAAAACAGATGTAGTCTTCCTCCGAATGTATAATTTTGCCTTGGATTGAGAAGAATCTCTAGGGGGAAAAATGGCATGCAGGAGTGGAAAATGTGGAGGAGGGCAACTGGTAGACTGTGAAGAACAGGAGGGACAGTCTGTCCTGTGGTGTCGATTGGAAAGAGACCCCCAACCGTGGTGCTGAGATTGGGGAAAGTTTTCCAGCTGAGGCAGAGAATCTGTAGAACCAAGTAATTCATGTGTTGGGTTAAAAAAAAATAAAACAAATCATGTGGGCATGTCAACAAACTATTCAATAATGGGAATAATGGTATACTATCTGTGATGGGCAGAAACTGTAAACAGATAGACATGTAGAGAGTGTCACATGTCTGCATGACACTTACATAAACATCGACATGAACACCATCAACTGAACAGTCTACAGTGTATAAAAACTGAATATTTTTGTTTTGATTTGTGTTCTACTTAAAAATGTGCTAACTCTGAGCGGGGTCGGAGGGCTTGACTTCAGCTGGGACTTCAATTTACCACAAGGCACCTTACACACAAATACAGTATTATGGCACAGCTAATCCAGTGACTAGAATGTTTTTGAAAGGTGAAACAAAATAAGAGAAAATCCGGATGGATGCAGAGCCTCCCAATCATAAGGACCCAAAGTAACCTATGGGACCTTGGAGCCATGAGGTTTGTAATCAATGCTAACTGAATGAACACTATATTAAGTATAAATTGCTGGTGAATTCAAGAGTTCTTGACTAAATGCACACTTTATTATGCAGAAGACAAGTTTGGATGAATGAAATATTGAGCGTGACATTAAAGATTAAGTCAGAGAAAGCTCATATCTCGATCGTACTGGTGTGGGAGAAGGAGAGGATCTGGGAGTCTTCGAGGATCAGGCAGGATATTGTCTCCTGTGGTGTTGATTGGAGAGTGGCGTCTGACAGTGGAGACAAGATTGGGAGATGTTCTCCAGCTGAGAGAGAATCCACCGAGCTTGCTCCAGTGTAAAAACGGGTTTTTCTGCATTTTCCAAGTGCTGTGGTATGATCCTGAAGAGCGATATCATTATCGGTGTTATTGAGCTACTATGCTGCACCTGAGGCTCACTGGGGAACTCCAGGTGAATTAATACCATTCTACTCTTGAAATTACTCTTAAGACTTCCTGTTTATTTCATTTCACTAACTAGTAACCAATCCAGAAATGTGTTATTGATACTAACAATAGTCCATCGCATGAAAACATTACGGTCAAGCAAATAATTTACTTATTTACTCATTTAAATATTTTGTATATATTTTAGTGTATATTTTGGATAACAGGGTTATGCTTACAAGGTGACCTCGTCAGTCATTATCACAACGTTATTAAATATAACGACAGGTCCTGGTGGTCCAGTGGCTGGTCCTGGGTTCGTTTTTGGCCAGGGAGCCAGCATAGCCTCTGGGGGGTGAAATCTCATCTTTTATCCCAAGCCTGTATAAAGTAAAAGGCTTGTGTCCGGCATAAAATCTGTGCCAAATGTGGATTGGATGATCTGCTGTGTTGAGGCCAAACAGGGAGCAGCTGAAGGACAACAACATTAAATATAAATACAAAAGAATAAGAAGAACTTTTTTCTTCTTTCTGTGATTTATGGACTGATCTAAATAGTTCAGGAGGCGAATATGCTCACAACTGTGTTGAGTGAATGTTGTGAAAGGAGTACTGATGGAAAATGGTCAATACACAGATAAGCTGAATTTTAATGCAGGTAGGTTGTTGTGAAGGACTTGTGTTTGAAATGTATTTCATGTTACATGATGTATATGCTACTTTACATACAAATCTTCCCAACGGTGGGATCATCCATCTACAGTATGATGATGAAACAGTCGCTTTAGCACACAATACAGCTTACCCTGAAATCGCCATTCAGTACAGGAAGTGTACTCTTTTTAATAAATGTTCTGCTCCGAGATGTCTCCCAGTGCTAGATTACATTGCTGCTTTTGTTGTGTATTAACAAATAACATTGCAAAGGGAAGAACTGACAACATGTACAGATGCTATCATTTAACAGAAAGGAAACAAACACTGTTTTATTGAACTGCTGCCAGGTAAAATTCTCACTTTTATATCATCCGGTCAAACAAGGCAGCTTGGGAATCTTACAGCGATGTAAAAGCTAACCCTTTTCCATGTTTAATAATAGGAATAATGACATTTTTAGACAAAACCTTTATACCAAAGAGTCCTTTCCACAGCCAGGGGTGATTTCGCAGTCTTTCCCGAACAAAAGTGTTTTGTTGGACGCCCCAAAGGGAAGAGGTGTTGGCTCATTTGGCTGCAGCTTTTGTACCAGGGCCGGCAGAACTCGCTGGTGGCTCTTTGTTGAAGAAAGAAACCTTAGCCGGGAGGTGCGAGCCTTGCGTAGATGTGGCGGCATCGAATGACCCCTCCGTTTCCTCTCCTGCTATTTTACCTGGCTTTTTTGTTTGTTTTCCGAACCTGATGAGATCAGATCTGCTTTCTGCATAATGTTAGCCCCTATCTTTTTTTCTTTCTTTCCGCAATGTACTGTCTTTTTTTTTTTTATTAACATTCTCCCTCTACCTTTTCTTCTCCTCTAGAGAAGAAGTATTAAATATACATAGGTATGATTGGATCAGAGATAAGATTGGATGTCCAGATGCAGGTTTATCTGCTCCGGGTTGCATTGTCCAGCTAGCGTTTATTTATGAATCTACAAATTTAGTATTTAAACAAATCCCTGATGAAGTTAGTGATCAGAACTGGAGTTCTTCGATGTTTAATATATTATAGATATTTGGGTTGATGAACACATACTGTAAAAGGAATTGCTAGACAGTGTTCACAAAAATGTCTGAGAGAATATCCTAGGGACAACGGCCACAAGGCAGTAATACACAGTGGATGGGATGTCAAGCCATCACATGACACCGTACACATAAACATTTTTATTTATATACTACACAAGATTTATTTATTTTTCTGTTCCAATATTTCTGAACCAAAAATATTAATATTACTATTATTATAATGAGTCAACCAAGAGTATTTGAAATGCACCAAAAAACTCCGAAATATGTTCCTGGATGAACATGGTTAAGGTTGTATTATGTCAGTATTTATTAATTATTAATTATGCAAACAGGCCTAATAACCTGGTTAAAACCTTTCTTTTGACCCTTCTTGGAATCTAACATTTATATTTGTTTTTACATTTTCCCAGATGGCAAAAAATAGAGTTTGCTCCTGTGTTGTTGCATCCACGTTCAGCATTGAATGGCTTTGTCAACTTACACAACAAAGGCATTTTGAAGCTTTTGAATCTTTCAGAATAAAAGCTTCTTATTTGACTTTGACTTCAGAGTGATAGGTAGTATGAAGCTCATATGAAAATAAACGCTCAGGACTTTAAGAATTTGTAGTTTTTCATAAGTATTTCTGTTTGTATCCAGACTACTTGGGGCAATATATTCATAGAAAAGGTCCAAAAACATTTCATGCAAATGTTTCTATGTCCAAAGTGAATGTTAATATCAAACCCATTTCTGCTCTCTGGGATGCTCCAAGTGCCTGTTCATCACCCACTCAAATTTGTTATTTTCACCCACTAAAATTCGGTGTAATTTGGTTGTCCAACTTAGGAAACATTTTATATCTGATTCATAGCCTGAAAAGCATTCATTTGTTAACAATGATTGAAATTTTCCCATAAGACCACTTCCATTCTGCCGGCAGAATTAAACACAGTTGTACTGGGAAAAAGGGGATAATTGAATAGTTAAATCAGACCTTAAGGATTAATATGAATTCAAGCAAACTCGGCAATAGTCTCCAAATTTTCAATATGGCTGCTGATTTTCCACAGATTCATGTGTACAGCTAGCCTAGAAAATAATTTTAGGTGTGTCTTCATTGGTAGGAGTTTCATGGAGGAATCCTGTGCTTGCAGTTTCATGAAGAAAACAACAATACTGCTTTGTCTTTAAAATAGAAACTTATGGAAGCCCAATGGGGTCACGACACAATCTTTTTATTATAGCTGATATAATCCTCTTGTTTGTGGCAGACTGGCCTTTTCCTCAAGTGCAGGTTTCTAAAGAGAGAAATCCATCTGTGATAAATGTTATTTCTCTTCTGAAGAGCAGTTTCTGGTTTGGGGAGGTTGTTCTGACCCTGATGAAACTCTTCATTCTTTCTGAAAAAAAAACTGCTCTCAGGAAAGTGCACCACATTTCAATTTTCACACACCAATTTTCTCCTTTAATCATGGAAATGATATTTTTTTTTATCTATTTGCCTTTTACCTGAATTAACATAACATGAATCGCTGGCCTTTGAAATTCGTTTATCTTATCCGAAGCTTTTAGGATTTAAAGAAACTGTAGGAAGCTTCCTGTTGTAGTGTTGATGATGTCAATGATGATTGGTGTAACAAGCATTTCAATGGAGATGGCGTCAGGTCATCTAAAAGTGCATAGATGATGATGATGATGATGATGATGATGATGATGATGATGATGATGATGATGATGATGATGATGATGAAGAGGCTGACGGCTCAGAGTGTAAGTGCTGTTGAATGCTGATGTGTCCGTTCAATTGCACCGGTGGGCAGTGATGGATAAACAGGTCTCATCTGATATGTGGGGTAACAAGGGTGTGTGTGTGTGTGTGTGTGTGTGTGTGTGTGTGTGTGTGTGTGTGTGTGTGTGTGTGTGTGTGTGTGTGTGTGTGATGACCTGGGTTATGACATGCTGCCAGCTCATATGTCGTGAGGCTGAGTCAGTGTTGTCTCTCTCTCTTGCTTGTTTGTGCCATTATTACAGTGGCAGGAGATGTCCTCTCCCTCTCTCTCTCTCTCTGTCTCTCTCTCTCTCTCTCTCTCTCTCTCTCTCTCTCTCTCTCTCTCTCTCTCTCTCTCTCTCTCTCCCAAATGGCAAGCCCTTATTTGTCAGTCTGTCTTTTCCTCTATTATGTGTCCCAAATGACATACTGCACTCTATTCACTTACACTATGCACTTTTCTGCTTAGTAACATTTTAGAAAGTCAGTATTGTCTCAAATGGAATATTGTTTTCCATTTTCTACTAACCGGATGTATAAGCCGTTTCCCAGTTGATGGTGAATGTCTGTGAATGAATGTGATTTAGCAGAATAGGATGAATGTTTAAATTGTTGAAAAATTAATCACACAACACACGTGAGGTCATTTAACACACATTTGGAAGACATCTTGTTCAAAAAAGTGTGAGTTTTCATCCTGCATCAGCATCTGGAAGCTCTGCCCCTCTCCTGCCACAGAAGCAAAGCCATGAGCATTGTTTACATGAAGTCAGTCTAATCTATTCATTCATATATTTCTATGGCACAGACACATCATGTAGGGCTATTTGTGAGACAAATAATTTTTTCAAATGCAGTTGTCTACCTGAGTAACCAGAGAACTTTGTATTGCTTTTGCCTTGTGTGTATGTGTGTACTGTAGACCTGCATAAACGACTGCGCAGGTCGCACTTAACACCAGGCATTAATTCAGTGCCACTGGTGTAACTTAGCCTCTCTGAGACTTTGCCTGTAGGGCTGTGCTGTTCATGTTCACCTAATCTCACTGTAACACCTGTAGAAAAGACTTCGCATTACAATAGTGATTAATTAGTCATCCTAATACACTACTTATACCCAAATTAACACTGTGTGTGTGTGTGTGTGTGTGTGTGTGTGTGTGTGTGTGTGTGTGTGTGTGTGTGTGTGTGTGTGTGTGTGTGTGTGTGTAAGTGATATTGTAATGTGTCTGTCTGTGTTTTCCCCTTGTTTCTGTCTGCCGTCTCTCCCTGATGTTAATTGTTGACCCCGCCCACCTATCTGTTACCATGGACACTAATTACATTCATTCTCTTCCCCAGGTGTTTTGTCTTAGTCCTTGTCTGTCTCTGTTTTGTGATTGGTTCTCGTTCACCATATATACTCTGTCTGTTCACTTCAATGTTGTTGGTCGTTGTTGGTGTTGGTGTGTGCATGTCCATGTTCCCGTTTCCTGTTTGTTCCGTGTTGCCTGCCTGTTTGTTTGTGTTTTGTTTAGTAAAAACCTCTAAACTGCATTTGGATCCTCACTCGCCTTTGTTTCACCGTGTCACCGCGTGACAGAACGACCAACCCTAATGGATCCAGCAGAACTCCTGTTTTGCCTACGTCAGGAGGACGCCCCAGTTGAGGAGTACACGGAGGTATTCTTGGACCTGTGCAGCGAGGTCAACTTCGATGAGAAGGCGCTCAAAGACATTTTTAAGCACGGACTAAGGGAGATCCTGCGGTATTTGATGCCGTCTACCAGAGAAATAAAGACATTCTCGGAGTTCGTCAACTTGGCGTTGCTCCTGGACGGGTCCACGCTGAGCGTGAGCACTGTAGAGACGGAAGCCGGCCGTAAGTATTTTTTGGGGGGGGGCAGCAAGCATCGGGATCCGTGGGCCACAGAGTGGAATCAGCCACGGACGCCCGAATGCTCCACAGTGCCTCCGCCCAGACCAGTCCCGTGCACATCCGTGATTGAGCCAGTTCCCATGGCTACCGTACCGGCGAGCTCGGCTGAGGTCCGTGCTAACCGGCTGGTCTCCAAACTGGCGGATACCCCGATGAGGTCGGCTCGGGCGGCCGGCATCCCTAAGCCGCCAGCTGGACCAGCCGGGTTGCCAGAACCAGCCGGGTCGCCGGAACCCACCGGGTCGACGGAACCGACCGGGTCGACGGAACCTGCCGAACCGACCGGGTCGACGGAACCGACCGGGTCGACGGAACCTGCCGAACCGACCGGGTCGACGGAACCTGCCGGGTCGACGGAACCTGCCGGACCGACCGGGTCGACGGAACTGACCGGGTCGACGGAACCTGCAGAACCGTCCGGGTCGACGGAACCGACCGGGCCGAAGGCGCCTGCCGAACCGTCCGGGTCGATGGAACCTGCCGAACCTGCCGAACCGACCGGGTCGACGGAACCGACCGGGTCGACGGAACCTGCCGAACCGACCGGGTCGGCGGAACCGACCGGGTCGACGGAACCTGCCGAACCGACCGGGTCGACGGAACCTGCCGGGTCGACGGAACCTGCCGGACCGACCGGGTCGACGGAACTGACCGGGTCGACGGAACCTGCAGAACCGTCCGGGTCGACGGAACCGACCGGGCCGAAGGCGCCTGCCGAACCGTCCGGGTCGATGGAACCTGCCGAACCTGCCGAACCGACCGGGTCGACGGAACCGACCGGGTCGACGGAACCTGCCGAACCGACCGGGTCGGCGGAACCTGCCGGGTCGATGGAACCTGCCGAACCGACCGGGTCGACGGAACCGACCGGGTCGAAGGAACCTGCCGAACCGACCGGGTCGACGGAACCGACCGGGTCGATGGAACCTGCGGAACCGACCGGGTCGACGGAACCTGCCGAACCGACCGGGTCGACGGAACCGGCCGAGCTGACGGAACCAGCCGAATCGGCCGGGTCGACCGAAATGACTGAGTCAGAGGACGCGGTCGACATCATGACACCCAAGCTACCTGAACTCTCTGCCTGGCCTGAACCTATGCATGTTTCTGTTTTCCTGTGTTTTGCTTCGCTGGACTTGCCAGCCCTTCTACCTCCTGTCCCTGTTCATAGGCCCAAAGCACCACCCTGGCTGCCAACTCCGTTCCGGTCTCTGGCTCCGCCTCCAGCACCACCCTGGTCCCCGGTCCTGCTCTGGTCTCTGGCTCCACCTCCAGCACCACCCTGGTCTCCGGTCCTGCTCTGGTCTCTGGCTCCGCCTCCAGCACCGCCCTGGTCGCCGGTCCTGCTCTGGTCTCTGGCTCCGCCTCCAGCACCACCCTGGTCTCTGGTTCTGCTCTGGCCTCCGGCTCCGCCTCCAGCACCACCCTGGTCTCCAGTCCTGCTCTGGTCTCTGGCTCCGCCTCCAGCACCACCCTGGTCTCTGGTTCTGCTCTGGCCTCCGGCTCCGCCTCCAGCACCACCCTGGTCTCCAGTCCTGCTCTGGTCTCTGGCTCCGCCTCCAGCACCACCCTGGTCTCCGGTCCTGCCCTGGTCTCTGGCTCTGCCTCCGGCGCCGCCCCGGCCTCCTGTTCTCCCGGCGCCGCCCCGGCCTCCTGCTCTGCCGGCGCCGCCCCGGCCTCCTGCTCTGCCGGCGCCGCCCCGGCCTCCTGCTCTGCCGGCGCCGCCCCGGCCTCCGGCTCTGCCGGCGCCGCCCCGGCCTCCGGCTCGGCCGGCGCCACCGCGGCCTCCTGCTCGGCGGGCGCCACCACTACACGAACCCGAGCCGCCCTCCCACCCTGGTTGCGCCTTCGCTCCACCCGCCTGAACTGGGTTTTGTGGACTTGGGAGCGTCTGGAAGCCGCTCGTAGGGGGGGGGCTCTGTAATGTGTCTGTGTTTTCCCCTTGTTTCTGTCTGCCGTCTCTCCCTGATGTTAATTGTTGACCCCGCCCACCTATCTGTTACCATGGACACTAATTACATTCATTCTCTTCCCCAGGTGTTTTGTCTTAGTCCTTGTCTGTCTCTGTTTTGTGATTGGTTCTCGTTCACCATATATACTCTGTCTGTTCACTTCAATGTTGTTGGTCGTTGTTGGTGTTGGTGTGTGCATGTCCATGTTCCCGTTTCCTGTTTGTTCCGTGTTGCCTGCCTGTTTGTTTGTGTTTTGTTTAGTAAAAACCTCTAAACTGCATTTGGATCCTCACTCGCCTTTGTTTCACCGTGTCACCGCGTGACAGATATGGACCTGCTCATTTAGTGTCTCTAGTAAAAGATATCCACTACAGTGTACTTCCACATTTGGTGATGTACACCTTTACTCCAAAATTCCCTATTTTAATACATTTTCTGATCGAAACTTTCACTGTTTTCTCATAACAAACTTCTTGAGCTTTGTCAGGTTGGGAGGCAACATCATTCATTTGGGTTCATATTTTGGATCTGGCTGAGGCTTCTCACATGTGAAATAGTTCCCCTGGGTTCTAGTGAACTCCGGGTAGACATTATCCTGGGTTATTATTGTTTGAGATTTCACTCTGCTCATACTTTACCTGGGGTTAACAATTAATCATGGCTCTTCATAAACTGATGTCTCACATTGTACACTGTTACTAAACCCTGCCTTAACCTTCTTCTTATTTGAATATTAATTCATAATATCAACAACTTAGATTTTTGTTGTTTTTACATCTTGGTTTTCACATGATATGAGACACACACTGTTCGATTACTGATTGGATGTCTGTTGCTTAGCAACTAGCTGTAACATTCTAACACTGCATTGTTTCACACTGTACACATTTGGTACCACAATGTGTGGTTATCATTGCAAAAGTGCTTTAACGCTTTGGGAAAAGGCCGTGCTAACCCCACTTCTAAATTACATGCGTAAAACTTTCCTCTGCCCGGGATAAGAAGCAAGGTTTAGAAATGACCATAACCCATAATTATGCTCAGTGCTTTAGTGGTAATCATACCTGGATACTATAGTTATCTAACTTTTAAGAACTGCTGTTATATTTATAAAGATCATCTTATGCTCATCTCAGTATTTCTATTCACAATTTCCAACATTCAGAGTAGAAAATAATTTGATTATTGTCTATACACCAGCTGAAGTAAATTTTAGGTTAAATAGAAAATGGAGAATTGAGATAGAAAGGCGGACTTAGAAAATAGAAAATAGTTGAGGTTTAGATACTGTGTCTTCTGATCTCGAACAATTCATGAATGAACAAATTGTGTCATATTTAAATGTTGGTGTACTTTCGACAGCTCCCTGTTTAGGGTCGCCACAGCCGATCATCTGGTCCACATACAGTATTTAATTTGGGACTGGCACTGAGAGTTGACTCTTCAGTGGCTGGATTAACTCCCTGAACAGGAATCAATGAAAGTACGGGATCCTGCAGCTGGGAGTATAATGAAGCCACCACAAGGCTTCAATAATGCTGTATTTAAATATTGGCTGAAAATCCTATTCTGTTTTCCATAGCATTTGTTTTTAGGATACTCTTGTTCAATTTCTGAACAGAGCATGATACAGCACAATGTACACATACTGAACATCCTTCCTACACAATGAACACTTCTACACCTCACTCATTCTTGTACACTGTAGGGGATTAAAATCCCACAATGGGAAGTTTTCCTTCGTCACTTCAGCCTTGTCCAGATTTCGATAAAGCTGCTTTGTGACTGTATCTTACGTTGAAAGCAATATACAAAAATGTACACTTTGAGTGACTCCACCTCATAGCTCTTACAGACCTGTGAAAGAGCGGTGCTTGACTTTGGGAAGGTGGATATGGCCAGACATCCTGTAATATAATTAAATACTGATCCCAAGATGTGTTAGGATGATGAGAGAGTATTCCTGACCTGCGTGTTGATGACCCTGCCAATGTCACTGATCTTATTTGGTGTAACTCCTCTCTAAGTCAGAAGGGTGGATCGAGCGCCACAACCTGACGCCTTGTTTATTTCATGATTTGTTTTTCAATCACATTTGCTCATCCTCTCTATGCCGGCTTCAGAAAAATTGATTAGGTTTCCAGAGATGGTTTGCACAATACTGAGGATTTCTCAATATGCTTAGCAGATGTCACCATAGTGACATGGCCTTGATGAACTGACATGGCTTTGAGAAGAAATGAGACACTCAAAGAAAGGTAAGCTCTCAAAATATACATTTAAATTGGACATGCCTGATGAATTACAAGATCCTATGCAAAATATGTAGGAATTTTGAATTTATAGAACTTTAAATGAACAAGCTGGAAGAAAGCGTTGCTAGCTTCACCTCCTTTTCTCATCTCTGATTTAATATCTATCACACAAGAAGAAAAATGTAAATATGTTTCAATTTTTTTGTTAAATGCATTCTACTTTCTTTAATCCTTCAGTCAAACATTTAAAACAATTTTTTCCCCTAAACTTGTCTTACGTACAGATGGCATTACTATACAGTATTAGAGAGGGAGGACTTCATGTGGATCAATAGATGCATTGATAACACAAATGTTAATTCAGATTTCTATGGCACTTTGACACAGCAGACATATGGATGTAGATAAAGATGAAAACACTAAGGCAAGAGTGGTGAAGATCACTGTGTTCTTCTTGTGAAAATCTCTCTTAGAATTACAGACACAAATCATCCAGCACTAAATGTGTTAGAGATATCGTGAAGAAACACCCAGAAAATGATGGGTCTATTGGGGTTCATTAGGGATCTAAAACTACTGTATATCTAGATTTTTGTAAAACTGCTCTGAAATGAAAGTGAAAGTGAAGTGTTGTCTATGGTTAAAAAATTACCTCAGCAATGGAGGTGAGCCAGGTGAGATATTTACTATAGGGAAGTTTATCCTTTTTTTTTTTTTTTTTTTTTTTTTTTTTTTTTTTTTTTTACATGACCGGATATTAAAATACATTTACTGGTTCAGATTAATTTATATGGATTTAAAGACCTGTTATGTTATTGTGATTTATTGTTATAAACTCCGTCAGTAAAATTATTATGTATTCCGACAAATACCTGTAGATGGTCCAGTCAAACCTAATCAACAGTTTTTTCTGAATCTTGTCTGTGGGAATCACATATTATCTACAGTTAGATGCCATGGACTGAAAGAGCAACACACTTTGTGAAATTTACCATGTTTTTGACAGAAAGGTTTTCTTGTGTTAATATAAGTGCAAAGATTTGTGGGATACGAATTCTTCAGCTTTCTACTACTACAAGACAGACCATTATGAAAATTCCACACTAGAAAGCATTTGATGTTGTGAAGGCAACAGAGTGTGTCCAGTATGTGTGTTTATCTCTGAGTGTGTGTTCACTAGGAAAAAACATGATCTGCTTCAACATATACATTTCTATCGATTTTGTATTTAAGTAAAGTACAACACATACTTTTTCCCATTTACAGTCACATTTAGAGTCACATCCTGTAAACACCTAAAATTATATACAGTACATAAAGTACAGTATATAAAAGTGTTTCAATACAGCTAGAAACACTTTTTTTCTTTTTCTCTTGAAGTTAATAAGACATATAATGCCAATGGGTTGGCATAATAAAAACCGACTCATGCTACCTATTAAGAGCAGTGCATGAATGAACATCACACATTTAATAGCAAATACACACATACACCATAACAAAAGGGATTTTTTGGTTGCCTAATTCAAAATGACACCACCTCAACCCATGACATGGGTTGAAGACAAACCCAGACAAAGTGAGAGAGAGAGAGAGAGAGTGTGTGTGAGAGAGAGAGAGAGCGAAGGAGAGAGAGAGAGAGAGAGAGAGAAAGAGAGAGAGAGAGAGAGAGAGAGAGAGAGAGAGAGAGAGAGAGAGAGAGAGAGAGAGAAGCGTCTGTAGCTTTGTATATCTGCATGACCCCCTTCCTTGTCTAAAACCCATGCCCTCGACCTCTCTATGCCAGCGCTGCTCACACTCATTAGTCCCTAATTGGGCTGTATTTTCATAAAGCCTTCCATTTAAAGGGCACTAACTAGCGTGCACAGTTGGCAAAAGTAATGTTGAACTAACAAGCAGGGCATTGTGAAAGCTTTGTATGTTATTCTTACTGTTAGTATGCACCAATTTATTGACTGATCATGGTTATTTAATATAAATATTCCAATTTGATAAAACGTTTTATTTTTTTCAAAAGGAATATTTTTTTAGCTAAAGCATGTTTCATGTGACAGCATTTTATATTTCAGTTATATTTTTGCCCTTATTTGTTGTTTTTATTTTTAGATCTTTTTCAATTTTATTTGTCTAATATGAGTGTTAAACAATAGAAGTAAAAATGTGCTGTCAGTGACCACTTTATGTTATTTAAAACCCGTGTTAACTATTTAGTGTATTATTTATTCAAATATTAGATTTAACTTATTTTATGTGTAAAATTATATTCTAGTTTTTTATTAGAGCTAAAGAACATTTTTATTTTCCACTCACAGAAAACATTAGGCTCAAAAAGACATTATATATAGTCTTATTATTTAATTTAATTTAATTTAATTTAGTTTAATCTATCCTGTCAAACAAGATAATAATAAACAAACAAACAAACAAACAAACAAACAAACAAACAAACAAATAAATAAATAACACAATAAATAACACAATAAAATAATAATACTAACTAAATAATAAAGTACAATTTTGTTAGGTGAGCTGTGATTTCCATGTCTGTAACAAACTAAACACAAAATCCCAGACCATCTGCCTAAGCACTTTAAGCACTTTTTTCAAAATCAAATTCAAGTTCAATTTAATTGTATATAGTTTTAACAATTCCAATTGTCTCAAAGCAGCTTTACAGAAGCATAAACACAGACCACAGAGGAAATATATATATATATATATATATATATATATATATATATATATATATATATATATATATATATATATATATATATATATTTTCCTATATATATATATATATATATATAATAGTAAAAAAAATCAAATAAAAATAAATAAATGAATAGATACACTTAAAGTTTAACATTTTTAAATGTTATTGCACTGATTTTGTCTATCCATGCCTGCTTGATGATGTCATCATTCAGCTGACTTCCCTGGACACTCCATCCGTTAACGAGAGCATGGTTCGTTTGTTCTCTGAAGCTTCTCTCAGGCTGCCTTTTTACACTCATGAATCAACTCCACTTTCAGTAGACATACACCCTCATCTCTAAACCCCATTATCGGGACCTTCGTCAAAATGAACTATTTTGAACACTTTGTTCCTCATGAATATTTTAGATTTAAGCTTTTACTTTTAAGAAAAGATCAGAAGCTTTTCTGCTGAATTCTCCAGAAGACAAAAGAGCGCTTCATGTTGTTGTTCTCCAGAGCTGTAGATGTTCACCCCGCCTTCCTCCGTCTGTTGAAGTGGGGTCAATACATATTGTTTACTCAAAACAAAAGGATAAATTGTGATGTCACGTCTAGACAAAATGCAAATGAACGCGCATGTAAGCGTTGACTATGTGGGATTTGAACTGCCTCAGAGCGAACATACAGTAGACAAACATCTAGTAGCTTCACAAACAACTCAATTATGGATGAATGCTGGTGTTGTTTCATTGTTTGACCAAACATAATTTTTTTGTCTGGAATCGTGATGGTAAGTTAGAGAGAACAAATCTATCTATAGCTCGAGTTACATACATAGTCACATGTAATGTCAGTGTACAGTAACAACATTATAGGGCAAAATATTATAAACACACATGTAAAGATCGATCTACAAATTGCTCTAGTGGAAAATATGCTACAGCTCATTCATTGAAAAAAATAAACCCCAATAATAAATAATGAACTTACAATTTGATTGTTTCTCTTGTATTTACAAATGTTACTGAGTTTACAGTCATACCAGGCTGTGTATTTTTCACACATTCATTGGTGCACTTGTATCCACAACAATCAAAAGATTAGGTGCTTAGCATTACTATCACGTTTATACAGTACCAACTGCCCATGATGTGTATCTAGAAATGCGGTGAACAAACACACACTAATCCACTTCCTTTAGTCATGAGGCACAAATCATGATGATGATGACGATGACAGCGAGTGTGTGTTTCACCCAATTGGCATAACTGGCTGACTGGCAAAATATCAGGTCACAGTTTATCAGAAATGTGCTTCAGTGTGCTAAGAATGAATGAAATGGCTGGATGGAAACATATCTCCTCTCTCATTGACTGAGTTGATCATCAACAGCTGGCCATCCTCCCTCTAGCCACACTTCATTACTAAGATTAGTGCACCAGGGAGGGAGGGTTAACATAAATATTACTGTATTCACCCCACCTGTCACCAGAATACCAATAACAACTCATCCACCCTCAACAGAACCACATGAGCGCCACATGACCCACATTCACTAGCGTCCAAAAAGTGTAAATATTCCACCAATAGTTTTTTAATGTAACTGTCAAAACATACTTTCGATTATATAATTTTATAGTAATTAGCTAATGAATGTAATGAATCTTTCAGCCCTCTTGCAGGAATGGTTTGAGGAACATGGCCAAGACTTTTAGGTCAATCCAATCGAGTGCCTGTAAGATGCTTTAACAAACAGTTCAGATCCATGTTGGTCCCACCTCACAACTTATAGGATCAGTTGCCTTGAAGTATCAGAGCTATTTTGGGGGCTCAGTGGAAACTTACACAATATTAAGTTTAAGTAGCAGTTTTGTTGTTATGGCTGATTGGTGTGTCTTGTATGGTATTATAGCAGAACAGAAATATCAGGGTTGGATGACATGATAGACACGTGTGCGTATGGCACTGATGAGAGAGCATGTGCTTATGAGTGATGACTTGCAGCTCTCTTTTAATGAAGCATCTGTGCCTGTATTTTCACCTTGGTCTGTGCATTACATCTGTGGATATCATAGCGGTCACTTAAACTACATATTTGGCTTAAACTACATTAAACATCATTAAACAAATTTGATTAAAAATAAAAACATCATATACTTGGCTTATTTTCTGTACTAAATATGAAAAAGGACACCACCTCCTTCAATATGTTTATTTATTTCGACCTGAAAATGGAACAATTTTTTTCTTAAATATATGACTTTTCTGTATTACATTAACTCTAAAATGATGTCACATTATTTTTTACTTAAAAATAAATGCAGACATTAACAAATACAAATTCTGGTATTGCAAATAACCACTGGAGTATCTGACCCTTAAACAGCTCATTCAGTCCTTGGTCAGGAATGTATCAGCACAATTTTTTTTTTCATCTGCTATGAAAGTTTCTAAAAACACTAAACCTTTTTATGCTACGATCCTTTGAGTGGCTTAAATTTTTTTTACATACCAAATAAAGGATCAAATGACAGAAATATTCAGGGCTGGATGACAGTGATGATAGTGATGGAGCTACTGACTGATCAATCAAATGATGGTGCATGTGTATTTCAGTGTAAAATAATAAAGCATAGCCAGATGGCTACTATTGTCTGAGAGCAGCTTTGCGTATCCTCAGAATGGTGGGAACGGAAACGAACAAGACATATGTGCTGCCAATGAGGACTAAACCACAGTGTGAAAACAGCCATACGTCCGATCCATAAAACACACACACATGCACACACACACACGCACTCACACACATAAACACACACACTGAGTCATATAATAAATTTTTCACAATACTTGTTGGTACTGATGACAGTACACAGCATGGAAAGGACATACATCTTTATTTGTCACATGTACATTACAGCACATTGAAATTGGTTTCTTCTTTTTAGCAAGCTGGGGTCAGACCACAGGGTCAGATATGAAACTCCCCTGGACAAGAGAGAGTTAAGGGCCTTGTTCAAGGACCCAACAGTAGCAGCTTGGCAGTGCTGGGGCTTGAACCCCTGACCTTCTGATCAATAAACTAGAGCCTTCATCAATAAACTGCTCCAAAACCTACAGTACAGCCTCCTTATCAAGAAAAATCAAACCCTGGGATCCATTGTGACAGACAGAGATACTCACCGCTATTCTAACGTGGTGTGTAAAAAAAGGAACATGTTAGAAAGGTGTCAACAGAAGGTTTCGAAAACATGCACAAGGAAGTTTTAAGCATATTCATTCCAAGAGGGATATCTGTGACACCATAGTTGTGAGCTGGGTCCTAACAGTGAAATAATTAACTCAGTGTCATCAGTGGAGGAACTCGTGAGGAAGCATAGCCTCAGACTTTTCTAATATGGTATGATGAAATTGCAAACTTGATAGACGCTATAGATCTTTAAAACCTGTCTGAGCGAAAAGTACAAGACCAAATATATGGTATAATTTTAGAGTTTATGAAACTTTCTTTGTCTGCTTACTAAGTCATACTTGCTTTCAGTAACCAAGTTATCTTAATCAAGGTCATGGTAGATCTGGATACCATCCTATTAATTATAGGTGCAAGGCAGGAAAGTTCATCAAGGTGATGAAGAGTAAAAGTATTTTCAAGGTGTTGAAATAGAGTCCACATTTCCTATGTCTGTATACAATTGAGCATCTGTTGGACAGCCAAGTTTGTAGACCTCATGTCAGAACCTATATTAAAGGATCTGCTGCTAATGTCTTGGTACCAGATACCACATCATGCCTTAAGCATTCTTGGTAGCATTGGAGCCTTTCTCCTCAACTCTGGTAGCAAGGTAGGAAAACTCACCACAGGTGGGACTCTAGTCCATCAGGTACCCCGTAAATACACATCCACAAAAGTGCAATCTACAGGTTTTTAGAAAGCGGAAGGAACCTGGACCTCAAAGAGGAAATCCTTGTGAAAATGAAAAGACCATGATAAGTCCACACAGACATTTGTAGGGTTGTATACTACAGTATACCTCAGAGGTACAGAGGGCTCAACCCTAGTCAGTATTGCCTCTTCCTTGGCTAGATTTGAACATAAATATCATTATAAATGTTCCAACAGCTTTTTAAGCTCTGTTTATATGCGGTAAAAATCAATGCAACACTCTCTGACTATGTTATGCTTGGAAATGTGACTAAGTCTGCATATCATGGTGAACTGGCTTGGTTCTGTGTAAACCTATCAGCTGCTGCTGAAGGCATTGAATAGCTTTGTTGTGTTGTTTCCACAATTGTTTATCTTATAAGCTGCTACTGTTATTCACTGATACGCTTATGCAATACTTGTAAGCAATACACTTTACTACTGCATACTAACTGGTCAGAAACACTATGCCAAACTTGGTGAAACCAAACATCTTGACTATTGCTTTAACATCTACAGAATCTACAGCAATCTACAGTTCACCACGTAATCGAAGCAAATAAATCCATCATTAGGGAATCTTTTCCTGACCAAATGTTTAAAGTCTCGAATCAACCCACATTCTTGATCTCAGCTATGCTGTTATTCATTTGTTTATCAGGCAGCTGATATGATGAACTGATTTACATTCTAAAGTAACTTGGGCTTATTGTTTTCCTTGCCATTAAAGTTTCCTTCATGAGTTATTTATCATGTCTATAGAGTGGAAGCTAAATGCCCACCTAGAGTTACCAGGCCTGTGCATATGTAAACAAGCTCCCAGGTTGTGTGTCAACACCTGATATCCTGAGAAGAGTTAAAGCACTTAAGGCATGTTTCGAAAGACCTTATCCAGATGGAGAAGAACATTACTACTGGAGGAAGTATAAGAGGAAAACTCAGACATTTCAAATAATAACTAAAAAAACCTACAGGTAGCTCAAATAACATATCACTAAAGATTAAGAAAGACATCTAGAATAATCATCCTCTGATGTCTGTCTCTCTGAATTTAAGATGAGCAAGAAAGTCTAGTCTGTTAGTTTGTGTTTCAGGAAAAAAATAGGACAGTGTGTGTGAAAGTAACTAAGGAATTATTAATAGTCTGATCATGCATGTGTGTCCTGCACAGATGTTCATAATATGGACAGGTGTACTAGAGGGCAGTGTCACGAGTAGCAAACCCAAATGTACAAATTCTGACGTGGATTGTAAAAGTCCATGTAATAAAAAAAATTGTTGAGTCTGCAGTGCTATGGGCATGTTGTGGTTAAATACACAAAACTGTGTCCCTCATTGCATTCATTTTTTTTTTCATTTCCCAGGTTTATGGTTTATCAGAACCTCTCACACTCTGTCTGTTGAATGTTGACCATTTCCGAGTGTTTCACCCTGTTATTTCAGATCTGTGTTTTTCCGATAATTGTCTTTTTGTTGGTTTCCTCCCTAGATGTACAGTAGCACTTGGATAAAATCATCTCGTGTTTATTACATGGAAAGACTTTTACTAATGAACAGCTGTGGACACATTTGACATCAAATAATATACAGACGTGTGCCTTTGCAAATTGTCCAATTAGCACAATTTAGCAAAAGACACACAAAAATCTCAAGCCTACATCTGAACTCAGTAATTTTAGTATTACATACAGTAATAGCATGATCCTATTGATTTTTTTTTTTGTCTTTTTTACAAAGCAGGAAAAAGTAAACAGGTAAACATTCTGTATTTTGTGCTCTACTTTAATATCAGTCTTAAATGTAGGGACTTTGGGACTAGAAAATACAATATATTGTTATAGTTAAGGGGGGACTACCCCCCCTTTCTCACTCTTTCTCTCTCTCCTGCTTAACTTCTCCCCTGGTCCTCCCTCTCTTTAACTGTAGCTGACAAGCAGAGGCTCATTAGAGCAGACGCTCATTTTGTTTCCCTAACCTCCAGCTCCATGGGACCCCAGCCACAGGAGGGGGTAAAAGGGTCTATTCCTGGCTGAACAATATCCCTGTTTGTCCCCTGCATGGACTCCCAGCTCAAGATCGGAGTAGCGGTGGATGGTGTGTGAGTGTATGAGTGTTAGGGAGAGTGTTTAGCTTCACTGTATTCTCTCTTACAAAGCTATAATTAATCAAATGGGCAAATGACACAAGAAATAGCCTCTTGAACATTCTGTACAGCAAAAGGTTACTATAGAAACCGTAGTTCTGTATTAAAGGTGTGTAAGTGAACTGATGAGAGAGTGTGTGTGTGTGTGTGTGAGTGTGTGTAAAATAAGGTGACTGATTTTTTTTGTAATAGTTTCTATGTTGATGAGTCCTGAGTCCATGTTAGATAATAAGCCATTTACACTCATCTTTGCCAGGGCTGGATAACTGGTAGCTAATTAATGAGCACATTCGTTAATCACTAATTTTGTCAAAGTCTTTGCAGAAACCGAACCATAATCAGGTTACTTTTATGAATATTTTTTAATACTTTTATTATGTTAATATTAAACCCTATAATTACAGCATATCGTGTTTCTCCCAAGACTAGGAGAAGTGGTAGGATTGTGTGACTTTGCCAGTTAGACACTTTTTCATATAATTAGAAATTTTAAGAGAAACAACCTGCTCATTCATCCAATTATCCACATCGGCCAATCATGTGGCAGTAGTGCAATGTTTTGTTTCCCATCAAACAACAAACTTAGAAATAAATGTATGATGTATGATCTCATATAAATGTGTCACATCTCACTTAGAAATAAATGTATGTTGCATACAGTAGTTGTTTGTGCCAAATGGGCTGGTTTCAAAAACTGCATTTACACAGAATGGTGCAGAAGAAACAACAACCACCGAGTGGAAATTTTGTGTGCGGAAACAGTTAAAAACAGTTAAAAACTGGAAAACATTTTTTTGCTGTCCACAGAAGTGCCACTCATTTTGTTTCTCACAACATTGTAAACTCCTGAGCCTGATTTGTGTCATTTGTGTGAAAAGCTTCAGATTCTGAAACCAGATCTGCTGCCAACAAGAAACCAAGTCACTGAGATCGCATTTTTGTCATCATTTTTCCTGCACTGCTTTTTTGCACAGTAAAGACTTTGCTTTAGCAGGGAGTCCGGACGACTGGCCGATCAATTCGTGATTGATCAGCTGCGATAGGAGAGACACAGATGTCAAGGGCACAAAATCT
Organism: Tachysurus fulvidraco; assembly: GCF_022655615.1. Lineage (NCBI taxonomy): Eukaryota > Metazoa > Chordata > Actinopteri > Siluriformes > Bagridae > Tachysurus > Tachysurus fulvidraco. The sequence goes on along the minus strand of NC_062526.1, from coordinate 14,913,976 downwards.
ATTAATGAGGCTGAACCTAAGCTGTAAGCAAATGACTTCATTCGATTAATGTAATTAAATAGTGAAAACGAACATACAGCATTTTAAACCAGTATTAGACAAGATGAATCTTAGGATTAAGAATAAATCATATATCAATTATTTGATGCTCACTTTTCACAGGATATGAGCTAACAAGAAGCATTTTATATTAATTAAATAGTTAATTTTTAAGTAATTTTTTGTTAAATTTCATTGTATTTTTATACAACACCATATTTTATTTATTTTATTATATTAGATTTTAATTTAGAATTTCTCAAAAGAGCTGAAACAATGTATATATTCTTAATCAACTGAGTAAATACTGTACCTAACTTTTTAAAAACTTATATATTGCTTGCTTTTTTGTTTGTCTTTGGAAAATAAAAGTAGTTTTTGCTCCAACTCTTGTTTGTTTCTACTGTTTATTGGTAGATAACTGTTTGTGTATGAGCGCGTGTGTGTTCAGCTCAAATAAAAACTTCTTTCTGTCTGGCTTGAGTTCTGAGAAGAAGTCAGTTTGTGCATAGTTGCATCCTCTGGCGCAGAGGATGTGGAGTGTGTGTGTGTGTGTGTGTGTGTGTGTGTGTGTGTGTGTGTGTGTGTGTGTGTGTGTGTGTGTGTGTGTGTGTGTGTGTGTGTGTGTGATGGCGAAAGATGGATAAACTCCCACCATCGCACCCCTTGTTCCCTCTCACAACCCCCTGAGCCAAAACAACAGGCTCCAAACAGCTTGAGCCTCCCCTCCCGAGTGCAGAAGTGGCCCATTTTCTCAGCTTTTGAATCTGACATTTTTGGCATGTTAACTATCGGACATTAATAAATTAAAAGTAACGAAGTGACATGAAAGCCAAAGAAGTCATATGGTACAATGGAAGGAAGCATAAAAAAGGAGCATTAAAAAGGAGAAAACTTTGTTTAACTCTAATTAGCTAACACTTTATTTGAATCTTTAGAGAGTGTTTTCTCATGCAGGGAAAACAAAATATTATTGCAAGCCTATGCCTGTAAATTTGGCGTTTCTGGACATAAACAGAGGACCGTTGTGAATTTTGTTTTTTATGATGTTGTTCTGAGAAATCAGTGACCCTTGTGTATATTTGTAACATTGAAATAATCATGTCTATGCCATGCTTCAGAGGAATATTTGTTCCTGCTTTGATTACCAGGCTCTGTTACATTAGCTCACATTCCAGGCCTTAATTTTGAGACTTTTGAAGTTCCAGACCTGCCTTCTCACGCCGAAAGTTCCAGTCAGAAGTTTTTGCTAAACTTCCAATGCTTAACCAAGTGCCAGCCTAAAGTTCAGGCTTAAATTTCTGTGCCTACAGTTTAGTCCTGATACTCTTTCAGTTCTAATGTAGCATCTGGGCCTGACATTCCAGCCTACAGTTCTATCTAGTTTTAAATGTTCTAAAACATTTGGTCTAACATTCCAAGCTTAAAGGTATATCTACAACATTCTGGCTCCAGTGTTCTAAAGATCTAAATTTCCAGCCTTAATGTTCTAAGCACAGAGATCCAGACTTTAAGATCCAGAAGGTTCTAGTTAAACGTACATGTTTAAATTTCCACCTACTTTCCCAACCCTGTATATACTGTACATAATTAAACGTTGTTTTAACACCTTTAAGATGTACGGTCCAACGCTTGAAAGTGAAATAAAGTGTAAGCAGTGGTGTAAAGATTGGAGATGTGTTTATGGAAATGGTTCAGACGCTAAAATGTCTTGGGTCACAGCTGGAATGACGGAAAACTGTACAGTTAAATATTTAAATAAAATATGCTAGAGATTGCTGCAGGAATGAGTCCCAAAACCCAGAAACCCAATTTTGCACTTCCTATTCCATCATCATGAAGTAAGTGGCTTTTTTATTAAAGGGCTTCTGGTTAAATGGCTGAAATAAGATCTGTGGTTAAAATACATCGGTAATACCACACTACCATGCTTTTTCCTCTAACATAATGCAACATGGACACGTTTTTCTTACAAGCTTAAGGATAGAGGATAGATTTCAGTGTAGGTAAAGCATTAATTGGCTGCATTAATAATTACATGAATGAAAGGTCCTCATAAGGAAAACAAAAATGAAAGTCTCTGTGTGTGTGTGTGTGTGTGTGTGTGTGTGTGTGTGTGTGTGTGTGTGTGTGTGTGTGTGTGTGTGTGTGTGTGTGTGTGTGTGTGTGTGTGTCTGTGACCCTAGGGGACACACTCCAAGTGCACTTTTATACAAAACTGGGCCTGGATCTGTGGAGGATGGGAGAGTTTTTGATGAAGTTGTTGATGAAAGGAAGCGAGGATCGTGCCACGTCCATGGAGAAGATGGGAGGAGAGAGCCTGACAGAGAGAGGAAACGAAGAGGCAAAACTTAAAAAAAAAATTAATAAATAAAAAAATAAAAGTAAATGTGAAAGAGAGAGAGAGAGAGAGAGAGAGAGAGAGTGAGAGAGAGAGAGAGAGAGAGAGAGAGAGAGAGAGAGAGAGAGACAGACAGACAGACAGAGGGAGAGAGAGAGAGTGAGTGTGCAGGCAAAAAAACATGAAACAAGCAAGAAAAGCAAAACAGAAGCTCCAAGGTCCTCTCGCTAATTACCCATATTTGCATTTATTAACAAAGCCTAATGAGGGGATTTTCAATAGTTTGTTTTTCCCTTAATATAAATATTTCCTTTTCATTATCCCATTACATGCGTAAAGATTCTTCCCACTTTCCCCTTAGATCGCTTGTGTGTGTGTGTGTGTGTGTGTGTGTGTGTGTGTGTGTGTGTGTGTGTGTGTGTGTGTGTGTGTGTGAGTGTGTGAGTGAGAGAGAGAGAGAGAGAGAGAGAGAGAGAGAGAGAGAGAGAGAGAGAGAGAGAGAGAGAGAGAGAGCATGAGCATGGATTACTCACTAATACAGGAACTGTATTTCTTTTTTATTCTTTTTTATTCTTTTCACATCGCAAGGAGACATTGTGTGTGTGTGTGTGTGTGTGTGTGTGTGTGTGTGTGTGTGTGTGTGTGTGTGTGTGTGTGTGTGTGTGTGTGTGTGTGTGTGTGTGTGGCACCAGTCCACTTGCCAGATTTAGCCAGATGGCCTGTCTGTTTAACGGTTTGATGGGGAGTGTATAGCATCATTAAATGTAGTTATATCAGAAAGTGTCCATATTGAACACATGCTTAATTCATCTTCCCCAGGCAGTGCCTTTGGATGCAGGCTTCAGAGTGGGGATTCTCCCAAATTTCACGCTCAAATGCATGCAGACACACACAGACACACATAAAGACACACAGACACACACACAGACAGACACACAGACACACACACACACACACACACACACACACACACACACACACACACACACACACACACACACACACACACACACACACACACACACACACACACACACACACACAGTTTTTGTGAATTGGTCTGTTTCATAGCACAACACAGTGCTTTATCCATTGCTGAAACTAATACAAATTTCCAAATATCTTTTAGTCCAGAGTAAAGGCTGAAAATGTTATATCATAAAATAATGTGCCATTGCTTGTTTAAGTCCAACAGTACTGCACTAAGTGTTCAATTCATGTCAAATGTACTAAAGTCATGAATGAGATGAATATCACTGAGGAATAATGGCGAGTGAACTGCACAGTAGGACACTATTACCTACATAAAGTGAACTGAAAACAAGTCTCAGTCTGTAACTTCTACCAGATATGCCTTATATTATAACTAGTTTGAATTTCTGGGTTACAAAACTGCAATTTATGTCCATAGGTTACACAGTTATAGAAGGGATAACAATTTTGAGTCCCAAGAATTCTTCCTCATATAGACTGGAAAAACCACTTCCAATTCATCTTTCCAAATAAAAGCTGAGGGAACTGACAACATCATGTCGTGCAACAAATGAAGGAAATTCTTAAATTAGGATTTTGAATGTTTTTTAATTTCTTTTAAAGATTAAGAGATGTGTTCTTGTTTATAAACACAGCTGTACAAAACGATTATTTTAGATAGAAATCCATCCACCCATCCACCCATCCATCCATCCATTCATCCATCCATCCATCCATCCATCCATCCATCCATCCATCCATCCATCCATCCATCCATCCAAATTCTCCCAACACAATTTGTTTATCCTGCTGTCTTTGTGAATGGATGTTTATGGTCCTGGTCCAGTATACAGCGTTTAATCCTTTACAAGACACCATATAAGCTGTGTGTTTTAGGATTTATGTGAAATTTGCATGTATGGGTCTGTGTTACGATTAAGCACTGTCTGAAGGAAAGGCTTGTCTGGAAATGCTATTTAAGCTGCTCTGTGCTCTGCAAGCTATTTGTAATTAGTGATAAATTGGTCTGTAGAGGGGTTTTATGTGGAATTAAGATGTGATTTGTAAGCATGTGGGTGTTTTTTAGGGGGGGGGGGTAACAGTTGTGGGGGTGGGGATGGTATATTAATCTCCTGTCTGCCCACCTGGCTAGTGTTTAATCTGTGGTTGATGTAGTGATCTGTGTGTTTGTGATTGAAGTATAATTAAGGAGGGAATTATTACGATTTGTTAATCTAAATGTCCAAGCTTATCCAGAAAGGGCCAGGTCCAATCCGAAACCACATCTGATAATCTATTTGGATCTGAATGAGTGGAATCAGGTGTATCTCCTTCTTAATTGGAATGAAACCCCACTCCAATTTTAGATTTTTGTGGATAAGATTGGACGTCTCTGTTTTAACGGTTTTGTATATATTCGTGATCTGATCCCAGCATTCATCTATATCAGTTTGATGTTGCCTATATCAGTTTGATGATGCAGTTGATTGCCTTCTAGGTTAAACCATCAGATCAGATACAATAAAATTTGTATAAATAAGCACCAACATGGGACTATCATCTAATCTATTTTACAGGTATGAGCCACAAATGTCTAATATAGAAAACTAAATAACCATTTAATCTGTAGCCCATGAGATTAGATATCATCATATAAATCTCAAACTCTTCAAGTATAGAAATTAACTCAAATTCTGACCAATTCGAATAAAGCAGCCCTGTGGTATAATTGGCTGTATACTTCTACAATATATTTTGATTGGAGCATATTTTATTTCCTGTGTTCACACATGCCTCTGAAGTGTACTGGAGGATGTGGTTGAGTGCCTGCTGATGTTTCTTTAATCCAGTATTTAGCAGCCCATAAATATTAGGGTACCGAATTGCAACTTTAGGAACATTTGAATGGACAGACACCTCTTCTCAGAGAAATCTGCTCAGCTGCACAGTAGCACTGATAACATCTTCTCACTTACTTATTACTGTCCCAAACACACAAATACAAGTTATAAGGTTACAGTGTTGGCACAATGATCCTAAGTAGCATCGGTTTTCTCTTATGCACCATGAGCTAATGTTAAGCTGTCGGAAAATGTGGAGCCCCAAGTCAGAACCTCATTAGTTAAGATTACATGTAAAAACTGATTACACAATGCCCCATCTGATATGCTGTGTCACCTTTCAACTCATGCAATCAAACACATTCATATGTTTATACACACACACACACACACACACACACACACACACACACACACACACACACACACACACACACACACACACACACACACACACACACACACACAGGAACACTATTCTGGATGAAACTTCCATAGAGATATATTTTTTTAAAGAAACATTAATTGTAGGATGGATGGATGGATGGATAGATAGATAGATAGATAGATAGATAGATAGATAGATAGATAGATAGATAGATAGATAGATAGATAGATAGATAGATAGATAGATAGATAGATAGAGACCATCTGTAGCAGAACTGAATGATTTTCATGTGATGGGAACTCCAAAGACAAGGAGGGCATCAGGATAGATCAGGCAGGTCAGAAGGTATTCAATCCATTCGAACTGGTACTTGGTAGAGCCAACTTTTACAGCTGTAGGTCTGTTGAGGGAAATTTGTAAGAGCTGTGTAGTAGGAAGTGCTTATTTTCTCTAAATTTTCCATCCATCCGTCCATCCATCCATCCATCGCCCATCCATCCATCCATCCATCCATCCATTCATCCATCTTCAATCCATCCTCTTGTACTACATATCCCACACAAGGTTTTGGAGAACCTAGAGGGGACTTAATACACAAATTAACACAAAACGTTCTTCCTAGACTCCTGAGGCTGGTTGGATGTTGTTAGTTGACTGGGATTTTCAGTTTCATAGATTCTCAAAAAGATTCATACCTGGACTTCAGCTTGGCCACTGTCGAACATTCACCATTTTTTGTTTTTAGCTATTGCTACATTGCATTGGCCATGTGTTTGAGACCACTGTCCTGCAGAAAGGTGAATTTTGTCTTATATAAAACAACAGTAATAGTAATATTAAAAAATATTCACAGTGGAAAACTAAACTTAAAATAGAATAAAATTAGCAAAAAAAATTCAGAAAAAATATATTGTTACCTTTAATATTCAGTATATATATATATATATATATATATATATATATATATATATATATATATATATATATATATATATATATATATATATATATATATATATGATATTAGATTTTAAATTGATATTGGTATGTTATCTATACTGTGTACACACTTAACAATAAGCTTTCATGATGTCAAATTTAGTCACTGCATGGAAACAATTAAATACATTTATTTAATTATTATTAACTTTCATAACCATTCTTTTCCACCTGTGTTTTCTAATGTACTTAAATTGTATGTAGCATTTTATATATTTCTGTGGGGACCAAATGTCCTTACAGGAATATACATATCCGACACATGAATAAAGCTATGTTGTCATTGTTTTTTAAATATTATTAAAATGTTTCATTATTCATTAATAAGGATATTAATAAATATAGAAGATATTAACAAAATACAAAAGTCTATCATTTCTGAAAAGAAAGCTGCCTCCACCCAATGCCATGTTCCCTCAGGTGCCATAATCAAAACATTTACAACAATACAATTACAATATCAGACAATATGTTACAATGTAGAGTTACAGAAAAAAAAAGATCTGGCATCCTTTTAAAACAATCCCGTTACGTTATTCCACACTGAGAAAAGTAAAATTTTTAACCCGTTTCAAGAACTATTACACAACACTACTTTGCTAATACTTATTGAATAATACCCTGCAACTGAGGAAGAAATGCTCCAGTGTAACTGAAATTTGAGTTTTTCCTGTCCCCAAATTTTCCCACGTTTCTCTGAGACGATAACTTTCATTTAAATTAATAACACATGTACTGTCAATTGTTGTCCTCTAATCTTCTTAGCACCTGAAGTGCCATCTGATCTTCTCACATCTGATATTAGTGCACTCCCACTCGCCTGAAGAAAAAGAAACTCCAGCATCTGTAGATACAGTGATGCTTTCGCAGAACAAACAAAAGCGACAGCGCTGAGAGCTGAAAATGAGATCTGCGTGCTGCACTTGTAGCTCTTTTTATTACTGATTTATGTGTGCGTGAAATAAAAACAATGACTATTCATGTGTTGTAATGTGTGTATTTTACTGTAACCAGGTCCTTGATAAAGCTTTTATGGTGATTGCACTTCTGTTTTTAGCTTCTTGCTAGTTCCAGTTGTGCAAATGTGTTACTGTATTTGTGTGTGTGGTGTGTGTGTGTTTGTGTGTGCAGGTGTGCAGAAGCACAATTCACCTATAAAAGCAGCTCATACTGATTCTAACCTGCAGGGCAAAGTGGTCCAATGAAAGAAAGGCCTGAGTAAGAGAGATACTGTGTGTTTGTGTGTGTTTGTGTGTTTGTGTGTTTGTGTGTGTGTGTGTGTGTGTGTGTGTGTGTGTGTGTGTGTGTGTGTGTGTGTGTGTGTGTGTGTGTGTGTGTGTGTGTGATGAGTGTGTAAGGCTTTTTAAGTGCAGCAGACCGAGCTGTGCATGCAGGAATGTCTAGACGACCCAGAGTAGAATAGAGTGCTTTTTATGAGCATGGCTGCCTATCACAGAAACCCATTGCCACGTCTCTCATTTAACCCCAAGGCCTGCAGGCACACTCAACTACCACAGCATGGTTAATTCACATGAGCAGACTTTAAATATTGTCAATTTCAACAAATAAATACAGCATTGGTTCGTCTCCAAGTGAATTAGTGCATTTGAACTTGACTAGATTCTCAGCATTTTTATAAACAGCTTTTCAAGGTATACAACATGTAAAATAAAATAAAATAAAATAAAAGCTAAACTACATCAAAATAATACTTGTAGTACAGATCAGCTGGCCTACAATAAACATCCATCTGAACCTAAAACCAACTGACCTTTCCTCTTTGTGCGCACTTTTCGGAACCTCATCCCAAATTCTGCTTTGTACTCTTTCATACAAAGAGAATTTAGGGCTTATGGTGGAGATCGTATCTGGTTCAGACTTACAGTATATTGAGTGGCAGGTGTTTATTGAAAGACTGAAGTATCACTGAGGTATTCATGTAATCTATACTTATTTACAGTCATGCTGATAATGTGGCTAAGGGAGAAATAAAATATTTGGAAGAGGATTATATTTATATATTGATTCAATCTGTCAGTCCACCAATCAGGTAAAATATATATTGTATATACAGTACATGGTTGTGGTGTACTGAGAGCAGATGGTATTTTTAGGTACACAGTAGATCTACATGAGTGTCCAACGATTGATAATGAAGGCAGTGGACAGTATTTAATGTTGTATATCGATGGTTGTGGTATGGAGGTAGTGGGAGGGGAACATAGATGCTTGGATATAGGTAGTTGTAGTGTAGAAGCAGTGGGGTATTTAGGGATATAGTTTAAAATTTTGGATATAGTTGACTGTAATAAATAGAATGGGATGTACTGAATGTGGATATAGATTGTTAGGTTGCAAAATAAAGATGATAGGAATGTGTAGGGATTTAATTATAGATGGTGACAGCATAGAGGCAGTAGAGGGTATTTAGGGTATTTTTGGAGATATGACACCCCATGAAACACAATTTTTTTTTTTAAATTGTTAAATATTTGGCCATTTTATCTTCATTTTAACAATATTGGAAGATTTAAGTTATATAACTAGACAAATAAAACCAAAGAAAGGTTAAATGATCTGTAAAATGTAATGTTAAAAGAAATCCAATTTCTTGTGAGGAAAAAGTAAGGACAACCCCACCTTTATTTGTACTTAAAATGGTTAAAATTGTCTACAAGGATTTCACAGAACGAAGATTGTTGATGCTTATGAGTCTGGTAAGGAATATAAAAAGATCTTGTGTGAAATAATGTGCTTTGTACAGATTATTCATTCATTCATTCATTTTCTACCGCTTTATCCGAACTTCTCGGGTCACGGGGAGCCTGTGCCTATCTCAGGCGTCATCGGGCATCGAGGCAGGATACATCCTGGACGGAGTGCCAACCCATCACAGGGCACACACACACACACTCTCATTCACTCACACTCACACACTACGGACAATTTTCCAGAGATGCCAATCAACCTACCATACATGTCTTTGGACCGGGGGAGGAAACCGGAGTACCCGGAGGAAACCCCCGAGGCACGGGGAGAACATGCAAACTCCACACACACAAGGCAGAGGTGGGAATCGAACCCTGACCCTGGCGGTGTGAGGCGAATGTGCTAACCACTAAGCCACCGTGCCCCCCCAGATTATTTTTAAATAAAATATTTTTAATTGGATACCATAACAGAAGGCATGTTTATCTTAAACCAAATATATAATTTCAGCAAAAAACCTCATACCATCTGTGAAATATTGAGGTAGAAGTGTTATGGCCTAGGGATGCTTTGCTGCAACAGGACCTGGCCAGCTCATCATCATATAATTTACTATGTATTCTACATTGTATCAGAAGGTGCTTGAGGAACATGTGAGACCAACTGTAAAAAAAATTTAAGCTGAAGTGGAACTGGGCCTTGAAACATGACAATAACCTAAAACATACCGGTAAACCCACAAAGGACTGGCTGAAAAGTAACTTATATTGAGATCCTTGTGGTGATTTGAAATGGACTGTGCATGCAAGAAACAACTGAAACATCACAAAGCTGAAAGGATTCTGCATTGAAGAGTGCAGGAAACTTTCTTCCAGACGATGACAGGAACTAGTAGATAGCTACAGGAAACTTCTCATTAAAGTTATTTCAGCCAAAGGGGAGGGCATACGGTGTCCTAACCATTTCCTCGGCTGAGATACTCATTTTGTTGATTTCTTTTGTTTAAAAAGTGAAGTGATCTTTTTGTTGTTGTTTTCAAGCAACTTTTATCTACAGGTACAAATTAAAACAAGATCAGAAACTGACATAGTGACATTTCTTAATAAAGAAATTAATATTTAATAGGGTGTCTTAATTTTTTCACATGACTGTATATAAGTTAAGCTATACATTAAGATAAGATCTTTACTGATCTTGAGGGAAATTATTTCGGACAGAGTTATGGGGTTGAATATGCTAAATGACTGTAGTAGAAAGGCAGTGGAGGGTATTTAGGGGATTGAATATAAATGATTGTAGCATAGAGCCAGGTATTTATGTCTTTGAATGGAAATAGAAAGAAGTGTAACGGGATATTTCAGAATTTGGATCCATACAGTTGTGGCATTGGGTTTGAAACCTCCCTTTGAGAGGTTAGTCCTTGACACAGCAGGAGAAGAACTTCCCAAATTGATGATTGGAGGCATCCATTATTGATGATGTCCTGATGTGACTAATCAAGCTCATTCAAGTACATTCTTTCTCAACCTCCTTCATTTTTTCCCCTCTATTCAAACCAATAACAGCATTCTTCCATTCTAATCGCCGTGCACAATGAATATTTATATCAGAGGGAAAATTGTGCTTTCCATATTCATGACCTTTTCTGTTTTTGTTTTCCTCTTTCATCTGCAGGCGGTCTTTTCTCCACTGATTTAATTATATTATGGCAGAGTCATTGGATATATTTGTAATAAAAAAAGGTTTATTATATTTGTAACAGTCTGTGTTAGTGGACTCAGAATAGCTGAAGCCAGTGACCCTATATGACCCCTTGAAGAGTTGAGAGAGTCTGGTGATTTAACGTTAAGCTCATATTTCTGTAAGCTTTTTCATGTGTGTGTGTGTGTGTGTGTGTGTGTGTGTGTGTGTGTGTGTGTGTGTGTGTGTGTGTGTGTGTGTGTGTGTGTGTGTGTGTGTGTGTGTGTGTGTGTGTGTGTTTGTGCGTGTGTGTCGGAGTTCTATGATCATCTTTACACTGTACACAGCAGGGTTTTTTTGCATCAAATGGTCCTACTAATTTATGTTTATTTCATAAACTGGAGGGACTAAGGCTGTCAAAATGCATATTAATCGTATTATGTATTCAAGCTCTAGGGGCCAGAGAGAAGAGGCTTGAACCAGAGAAAGGTTACAGGAAGCCTCCAGTATGGATGTATATGCATCGCTATGTAGATCAGCCAAATGTCCTAATAAATGGTTGCAGGGAATTTTTTTTTTAAAAAAAGGTCAAATGTATGGACATTGCTAATATTATTTGTGCTTACTGATGAAGAGAGATGAAAATACAATACTCCAAGTCAATAGGACATGTGTGTAGAGTGTGTGTTGGGAACAACAGTCACAAAAAGGACTTACATGTCTCCGCTTGGGTAACAGGGATTGTAAAAGGTTTGCTCCTTTTTCTCCCTGCTTCAGCGATTTATTTGGTGTGTGTGTGTCAGGTGTATGGGTTCCCTGCAGCAGTGTGTAATAGGCAGGATCTCCCTTGTTGGGATGCATGGAGAGGAAATGGATTAGGCGAGGGACATTGCAGGACATGATGACAGTGATGTGTTAAAAATCTGCCCTCTGGCTCTCTCTCTATCTCATTCAATACCACTCTGTTTTTACCCCCTCTCTCTCTCCCTCCCTCCCTCCCTCCCCCCAGTCTCTCACTCTGCAAACCATGAACAGTGGATCTCCAGCAACTCTGTCCATAAGGATACATCAGTCCACAGAGGATACACCGCTTACACTCATTTTCTTTCTCTCTCTTTTTTCTTTCAGTCTCTTTCTGCACACAGCCAGAGGGCTTCCATTAGTCTGACCACCTGCTGTGTGTGCCCTCCAATACCTCTTTTGTACCTCTATGCAGGTCTCAAAGCAAACCCCCTCTGAACTGTGTTCTCCCATCTCCCAGGCTTGTCCTCTCTAGCTTTTATCCTCTTTCTATCTCTTCGTTTGGTTTGTAACACCCTTCTTCATCTCTCTGTGCATTTTGTCTCCCTGCCTCATCTGACAGTGTATTACCTCAAACCCGCACAGCTCTCTGATTACCTCTGGCCTTCAACCGTCTTCAAGTACAGACATGTTTGTGTGTGTGTGTGTGTGTGTGTGTGTGTGTGTGTGTGTGTGTGTGTGTGTGTGTGTGTGTGTGTGTGTGTGTGTGTGTGTGTGTGTGTGTGTGTGTGTGTGTGTATGTGTGTGTGTTTGAGCAAGAAAGAGAGATAGACAGAGTGAGAGAAAGAGAGAGAAAGGAGGGAGAGAGAAGCTCCTGCTCCTGTCCTCCCCACTTTCCTCTCCCCTTGGACTCACTGGGCGAAGACGAAGCGACGCGCTGCAATTACTTTAATTGGTTGTGACTTCTTCATTTACATGACAAGTGTTTGCACATCCTGGGAAACAACGGTCTGTTTCTCCTTTAGAAGAGAACCGCGGACTGGCGTGGGACACTGATGCAGGGTCTCGAGGTTCACTGGAGGGGGGCAGATGGGAACTCCGACACGGCTGAACAAAGTTGCCGGATGTCCAAGCATTTTCTACAAACTGGGAAGATCAAAAAAAGCTTGGCAAAATCAACTTCTCGTATAACATTAAAATGAAACAAAATGACATCATAGTGCTGTTGATTATGTTCTTTGGTATGGATTGGTCAAGAGGTAATGAATATTATTTTCTTTAACAGCAGCTCTGATATTATTCCCATTTGTAGAGTGGGACTACATTATATATTAATGTAGTAATCCTAATATTTTGCACCTGGATGTAGAAGCTCAATGGAAAGATGTTAGACTACTGATAAGAAGGTTGTGAGTTCAAACCCCAGAACCACCAAACTGCCCTTGAGCAAGACAAACAACTGTCCAGTTGTATAAATGAGATGAGATGAGTAATTGGCTTATTTCTTGTTTAAAACATAATGAGAAAAAGATAATAAAGTTTTAAGGATGATCAAAATACAGGGGTTCAACAGAATTCCTTCAAGTGAAAGTCTTCAGGATGTGATGTGTTATTGGAAAAGAATGAATTTTTTGGTGATAACAGTAACTATTTTTTAAATAGTTTTATTCCTTATCCTAAAATCACATTGGATCTCCTGACTTGAACCTACGTATCTTACTATATTCTGATGTTTATTTTCCCACATTTTCCACCTTTACTTTTACTATTCAATGATTCACATTTATTTTTATTCAGTTGCCAAATATAATGTCATTAAGAATTAGCTAGACATTAAATTTAGTACACTAATCTCTAAAATCCACCATCGTCAGATAAAGATAATCCAATGGCTTCTTCTGTTCCTCTGTTCGCTCCCTGATAGAAAAAAATCAAAAGTAAAACTACATACCAGTTTTTGTAGTATTTGTAGTTTAATGATCATTGTCAACCCAGAGCCTTCAGAGAGATCCACTAGACAGCATTAAAAGAAAAGAAAACAAGGACTCAACGAAATGTTGCTGTTTAAATAAAGCACTATTTATCTTATCTGACTCACCACATTCAAACCCACTTCAAGCTAACGTAACCTAGCCAGGATACCCTGCAGCATATCTAATGCTCATGATCGCAGTGATGCTGTGAGCCTTACGTCTCAGACTTGGCTTTTTCTGTTGGTTTTTCATAATGAGGCTACTCAAGTGAGGAGGTATTATGGTAATTTTGTGTACCCTTTTGTCACATATTTACTATGCAACTAAAAAGGCATCTTGCCCCTGAAGTTCCTGTCAGCTTTAATCTGATTTAAATGTGTAATCTCTAATTTAGTGCTCGCTGTGTAAGGAGACGTGGGAAGTAATTGAGTCATCTGACCATTGGCCATTGCAGACTGTTACATGTATATTTATCATTTTTCCAGACATATTTATCTAAAGTGACTCGCAAGTGAGGCAGAATAAAAAAACCTAAGGTTGGTGATCTTAAAGAAAAACTCCTCCCTAAAACATACATATGAGAAATGATCAGTTGTTTTCTGTGCTTTTGTCAAAGGAAAATTAGTGTATAATAGGAGAAAATGACCCAAAGATCACAAATAACTGATAACAGTCTGGTTTTGCTGTTAAATAAAAAGAGATTCTTTTCTCTCTCACAATTTTCTAGTAAAGTTTAACTTCATATTAATGAGAATTCTACTGGAGAGTTATTGAGAAGATTTTTGACATCTGTGTGTTTATTTTCAAATCCCTGAATAAATTCAAAAACTGGGCAGAGAATCAAATCCACAATGCTGCTGTTTTGCAACATTACCACTGTGCTATTCTAACATGCAGGTTTTAATCACCTAAATCTAACACATAGACTACAGTTATACTTTAGTTTATGCTGTTTTTATAAACCATACTGTACATAATTAGTTTTTCTGAAATCTGACTGACCACATGTTCCTGTTTGTCACTACAGAAACTTGGATAGTTTGAACTCTTTCAGCTAGTAAGATTATGTTAGTATGAAGATCAAAGCTTTGAGAAGATGGTATGTATGAGGAGGTAAAAGAACAGCTGCACAGATTGATAGACTAAAGCAGTGCTGCATTTCTTAATTCTCATTTCTAAATGTCATGGATATATGATCAACACTGGCATTCTGGTTAATGGGGAAAGCATTAATCAGTGACATCTAAAACCTACGACAGACATTAAATAATTACAACATCATCATCATTAGTGCTGTAATGGATGGATAATTTAAGGTTTAATTTGTTCTAAACATTCAATGTGTTAAACTCAGAGAACAGGTTCTTCAACAGGTGCCTATAAGAGCCATTACTCCAATGAAGCAGGGTCAGAAGCCCGCTCTTTTGTTATCTCTGTATAATGATCCTTTAGGTGTGAATATCTGTAATGTCACTGTTTCAAAGAATATTATTAGATAATTCTGATAATTATATAGAGGCTGCTAACATTATCTGTGCTGAGCTTTAAAGGCGGATTTTACAGCGGTGAATAAAATAACACAGACAATTCCATGACCTTGACTCACAAATCATTTTGAAGAGTGTGTGCACACTCGAGTTACAATTCAAGATTAGCACAAATGAAGGGAAATCAATTCTGGTCCGCAGCTCCCAGGGGTCTCATCTGACTTTGGCTGGTACGTGCCACCACCGTCACATCACCTTGGCGCGGGAGAGGTGCGCGTTCTCGTGTGGAGGCCGTACAAAGCCACCTTTGTGGTGAATGTGAAGGAATCTTTTAAAACAAGTGCTTCATCAATAGTCGGAGCGAGCGATACCAAACTAACCCTAGTCTACATTTTCAGCTGACAATGAGAAAAAGAAAGGTGCGATGTGTGCGATACGGTCAGACAAAAGAGCGGCTTTTCTTCCGTCGAGGGCGCACTGCTGCCAACTTTATGGGCGAGAAGAAGAGGAAGGTGTAACTCTAGGCGGCCGTTTTGGGTTGATTCAGGTCTGGTTCAGCTTTTCTCACGCCCGCCGGGGTGTGTCCCACACAGAGAGGGGCTTTCTAACATTTCCACACACACTGAAGTGAACTCTGTTACCTGCCACACTCAGACCCAGACTTTAAGACATGCAGACTCAATCATGTTAACGAGAGAGAGAGAGAGAGAGAGAGAGAGAGAGAGAGAGAGAGAGAGAGAGAGAGAGAGAGAGAGAGAGAGAGAGAGAGAGAGAGAGAGAGATCTTATGAACAAACCTTCGCATCACTTCTTTATATAGCTTATCCAAACATCTGTCACTCTTTTCCTTCTACCCATCTCTCAATCTCTCTGGGCCCAGTCGCTTTTTTTAATAGTAGTTCAATCCTGAGCAAGGTCATTAATTGCGGCTGGGACCTGGGTTATCCCAGCTCTCGTACTACAAAGAGAGACAGTGAGAAGAATAGAGAGACGGAGTGAGACTTCGGAACGGCAAGCGTCTTCTGAGATTGCCCGTGATTGCTTTGTAAGGACCCCATGGCCCACAGCAATTAGGAATTGTGGACCTCGTCGGACTGTGACCTTCCGACCCTCAGTCTTTCTCTCACTTTATCCATTGGAGGGAGGGAAGAGAAGGAGGTAGGAGGTCTGGGAGAGCTTAATGACTTCTTGAGCTGAGGACATGAGTAGTGGGTAATTGGTAAAGGATGGCATAATGAAACAATTAGAGACATAATGACTTTGTACATGTGTGGAAGCAAAGAGCCAAGGTGGATGGTGCACTGGAGAGGTTCAGAGAGAGAGAGAGAGAGAGAGAGAGAGAGAGAGAGAGAGAGAGAGAGAGAGAGAGAGAGAGAGAGAGAGAGAGAGAGAATGAATAGGACAAAAAGATGAGCAGCTCATAGAGACATTATATATAAGCCTTTCTAGCTGCCTAGCATCTTCCATTTATCAGCGCTGTATGTTTATAGATTTTAAATCAATTACCAAGAACTGTTCCTACTAAGAACTAATATGCAGTGGTGTGAAAAAGTCTTGACCCCCTTCCTGATTTTTTTTTTTGCACGTTTGTTACACGTTTGTTAATGTTTCAGATCATCAAACAAATTTAAATATTAGTCAAAGATAACACAAGTAAACCCAACTTGCAGTTATTAAGAGAAAACAAAATCTAAACCCACATGGCCCAAAGTGTTTGTCCTGACCTGTTAAAATACAACTTGACTGTGGTTTATCACAACAGATATCAATTTGCACTTATTTTTTATTGTTTAAGATTAGCCACTTAAATAACACCTGACTGACGAAGTAGACCAAAAGATCCTCAAAAGTTACACATCATGCTGAGATTCAAAGAAATTCAGAAACAAATGAGAAATAATGTAATTGATTAGTCTGGAAAAGGTTATAAAGCCATTTCTAAAGCTTTGGGACTCCAGCGAACCACAGTGAGAGCCATTATCCAACTGGGCAAAAATGGCCTGCATGGCAAAGTTCCAAGATGAAACCCGCTATTTAGCAAAAAGAACATAAAGGCTCGTCTCAGATTTGCCAGAAAACATCTTGATGATCCCCAAGACTTTTGGGAAAATACTCTGTGGAATGATGAGACAAAAGCTGAACATTTGGAAGGTGTGCGTCACATTACATTTGGCATAAATGTAACACTGCATTTCATAAAAAGAACATCATACCAACAGTAAAATATGGTCATGGTAGTGTGATGGTCTGGGGCTGCTTTGCAGCTTCAGGACCTGGAAAACTTGCTGTGATAAATGGAACCATGAATTCTGCTGTCTACCAAAAAATCTTGAAGGACAATCTGTTCGTGACCTCAAGCTGAAGTGAACCTGGGGATCTGCAGCAGTACAATAATCCAAAACACACCAGAAAGTCCACCTCTGAAAGACTGAAGAAAAAAAATGAAGACTTGAGTGGCCTAGTCAAAGTCCTGACCTGAACCCTATTGAGATGCTGTGGCATGACCTTGAAAAGGCGGTTCATGCTCAAAAACCCTCCAATGTGGCATAATTACAACAATTCTGCAAAGATGAGTGGACCAAAATTCTTTCACAGTGCTGTAACAGACTCATTGTGAGTTACAGTATTGCAAATGCTTGATTGCAGTTCTTGCTGCTAAGGATGCCCCAACCATTTATTAGGTTTATGGGGTAAACACTTTTTTACATAGGGCCATGTAGGTTTGGATTTTGTTTTCCCTTAATAAAAAAAAACATCATTTAAAAACTGAATTTGTGTTTACTTGTGTTATCTTTGACTGATATTTACATTTGTAGGATGATCTGAAATATTAGTGTGACAAACATTCAAAAAAATTAAAAATCAGGAAGGGGCCAACACTTTTTCACCTCACTGTAAATGAACTCATCTATTGCATGTGTAAACAGTATTTTAATTAACATCAGTGGAAGGTTTCAAAACTTTTTTTTTCTTTGCCCCATTTCTTAGCGAAACATCAGAATGGAATCTCTGAGGCAGACTTAGCAATGATGTCAACAATTTATATTTCAGAAAATCCTACATCCATGGTAAAACCTCGTAACTAATGGAATGAGAGAAATATACACATTTTGTGATTGAGGTGTAAAGGAACGGGGCAATCAAGGAAGTGGGGGATTCAAGCAACTGGAGTGGCATCATGATTAACAGTTTCAAAGTAAAAAAACATACAATCCATTATAATTAGTGGATGATTAACTTGGTGATATGACAGGACAGCACTGACTTTTGCATAAGAAGTGTCCACTTCAATGATCAATGATTGTCAACGGTCAGGGTGCTTGAGAATATTAGCTGCACCAAAAGTGGTTTTGAGAAGCCAACAGTTGCAGAGCTTTTCCTACGTGGAGACTGATTACCAGTAAGCCTTGTAGGTCCTTGTCATTACCAGGGTCAGGCCTGTTTATGACTGTGTCCATTTTGGCTTTACAGATGCAGAGTGTGGTGTAAATGTCTGTGATGCAAGAAAGAGTGACTCTGATGACCTTTTCAGCTGTTCTCACTTTCCATTGCCATCCGAGATGTTCCAATTCATTAACCAGGCAGTGGTGCAGCTGCTTAGGATGCTCTTGATATTCCCTCTGTAGAATGTGAAAGGGTCTGAGACTCGATTCACAAATATGCTGAGATGAAGTGGTAACACAGTGATTGAGGCATTGGCTTCTTGATCAGTAGGTTGTGAGTTCAAATCCCAGCACCATTAAGCTGCCTCTGCAGGGCACTTGAGTAAGGCCTTTATTCCTTAGCTGCTCAGTTGTATAAATAAGATCAATATAAGTCGCTCTGGATAAATCTGCCAAATTGTGTAAATGTAAGATTTAAAACGATACAGTTAAAAGTCTCCAGTGAAGCAACTATAATTTTGCCCAGCAGTCAATAAGTTCTCAGCAAAAAATACAGCCAGTCGCTAAACAATGACAAGATACTGGTCATCTCCAGAAAACAGAGGCAAGTTGTATCCATTCTGAAGATAGTGGCCTTTAATTACAAAGATTCTGTCATTTGTAGCAATCAAAGTTTGCAATAAATGGTTTAAAAAAAGATCAGAGAAAAAAGTGACTTATTTGAAAAAGGAACTCCCAAGTCAAAGCCAAATAGAACTGAGATAGATGGAGATCTGTAGTGAAAATTAAGGCCTCATCTCATTTGAAGTTAAACAGTCCTTTTGATATTCATACATTATTCCATTATTAAGCTCTTTCAGGCAGAAATTATTTAGACACCTATGCAGATTATTTTATATTCCATACATTAAAATGTAAATCTATATATCGATATACTAAATGACTAAAATTAATTATGAGGATTTGAGTATGCATGAAATAATAAGAATTAAAAAAAAAAAAAGTTATGTTCTCATGTCCCATGTTAATGTATAGGTCTTAAATATGTAAAAAATTATTTTAGAAAATAATTCTAATTGAGACAGTTTACAACTGAATACAGGAAAAAACTCCCTAAGACAACACAAAAAAAGCCAAAAAAAAAAACAACTTATTTTAGATTTAAATCTAATATTAAATTTACAGAAATGCTCTCAAGTGATTTGGAGATGATTTGCATCTTATAATGTATTTGAAAAAAACAAAAACAAGAGTCAGAAACTTCCATTAATGTGTACAGTAAACATGAAAGGGTTAAAAAAGCTTGTGTACAATTTTTCTACTGATTATTACTCCGCCTTTAAATGCAGTCACGAGGAAATTAGAACTTCTACAATCACGGCACTCTAATGGCTTACAAGATATTAAAACAGAGAATGCCTGTGTGTAATTACGTGATTATTTTCTTCCACTAAAGGATTGTGAGTTGTAAACGTGTATCGGGTAGAAAAATGTCCCGGCAGTGAGCACTGACAGCATCATCGTTCCTCACTGATATAAATGTAATAGTTCCGATGGAGGGAAAGATGAGCAGATAGATGTAATGCAACCCATTCACACACACACACACACACACACACACACACACACACACACACACACACACACACACACACACACACACACACACACACACACACACACACACACACACACAGAGCCGGATTAACACAAAGGCAAACTAGGCATGTGCCAAGGGCCCGATTGGCGGGATGAGGCCCAGACAGAGGGACAAAAAATATATATATATAGAAGAGACAGCGGGGGGCTTTGCAAAAGTTTCTGTCGGGCATCCGTCTGACAGCTGTGAACGCGGTGGAAGATGCGGCGGGAAATGCGGCGGAAGACGCGGTGGAAGATGCGGCGGAAGACGCGGTGGAAGATGCGGCGGAAGACGCGGTGGAAGATGCGGTGGGAAATGCAGCGGGAAATGCGGCGGAAGACGCGGTGGAAGATGCGGCGGGAAATGCGGTGGGAAATGCGGCGGAAGACGCGGCGGAAGACGCGGCGGAAGACGCGGCGGAAGACGCGGCGGGAAATGCGGCGGAAGACGCGGTGGAAGATGCGGCGGGAAATGCGGCGGAAGACGCGGTGGAAGATGCGGCGGGAAATGCGGCCGAAAACGCGGTGGAAGATGCAGCGGGAAATGCGGCGGAAGACGCGGTGGAAGATGCGGTGGGAAATGCGGCGGAAGACGCGGCGGAAGACGCGGTGGAAGATGCAGCGGAAGACGCGGTGGAGGATGCGGCGGAAGACGCGGTGGAAGATGCGGCGGAAGACGCGGTGGAAGATGCGGCGGGAAATGCGGCGGAAGACGCGGTGGAAGATGCGGCGGGAAATGTGGCGGAAGACGCGGTGGAAGATGCGGCGGGAAATGCGGTGGAAGACGCGGTGGAAGATGCGGCGGGAAATGAGGCGGAAGACGCAGTGGAAGATGTGGCGGAAGACGCGGTGGAAGACGCGGCGGGAAATGCGGCGGGAAATGCGGCCGAAAACGTGGTGGAAGATGCAGCGGGAAATGCGGTGGAAGATGCGGCGGAAGACGCGGCGGAAGACGCGGTGGAAGATGCTGCGGGAAATGAGGCGGAAGACGCGGTGGAAGATGCGGCGGGAAATGCGGCGGAAGACGCGGTGGAAGATGCGGCGGAAGACGCGGTGGGAAATGCGGCGGAAGACGCGGTGGAAGATGCAGCGGGAAATGTGGCGGAAGACGCGGTGGAAGATGCGGCGGGAAATGCGGCGGAAGACGCGGTGGAAGATGCGGCGGGAAATGCGGCGGAAGACGCGGTGGAAGATGCGGCGGAAGACGCGGTGGAAGACGCAGTGGAAGATGTGGCGGAAGACGCGGTGGAAGACGCGGCGGGAAATGCGGCGGAAGATGCGGCGGAAGACGCGGCGGAAGACGCGGCGGGAAATGCGGCGGAAGATGCGGCGGAAGACGCGGTGGAAGATGCGGCGGAAGACGCGGTGGAAGATGCGGCGGGAAATGTGGCGGAAGACGCGGTGGAAGATGCGGCGGGAAATGCGGCGGAAGACGCGGCGGAAGACGCGGTGGAAGATGCGGCGGAAGACGCGGTGGAAGATGCGGCGGAAGACGCGGTGGAAGATGCGGCGGGAAATGTGGCGGAAGACGCGGTGGAAGATGCGGCGGGAAATGCGGCGGAAGACGCGGCGGAAGACGCGGTGGAAGATGCGGCGGAAGACGCGGTGGAAGATGCGGCGGAAGACGCGGTGGAAGATGCGGCGGGAAATGCGGCGGAAGACGCGGTGGAAGATGCGGCGGGAAATGCGGCGGAAGACGCGGCGGGAAATGCGGTGGAAGATGCGGCGGGAAATGCAGCGGAAGACGCGGTGGAAGATGCGGCAGAAGACACTGTGGCGCCCGTGCCGTCAACATCAGCGCCGTCACAGAACGACAAACTGATGGAAGAACAGCAGCCAGCCAGAAGTGAGCCCAATATCGTTTTGCAGCAGCCTCTAGACCCAGAAAGCGTATTAACAAGCTACCCAGTCCCAATAGATGAGGATAATTTAATAGCATTTAATAGAGCCGTGTAATGACGTATAAATAATGAATATCAAAAAATAGTCTGTTTAATATACAAAATAGACTGTTTAATATACAACATAACCAATTTGTAACTAAAGACTGGGCTATGTAAAATGTGAATTAACTTTTATTAGTAACTTTGGTCAGATAAGCGGTAGAAAATGAGTGAGTGAGTGAGTGAGTGAGTGAGTGAGTGAGTAGTAACTTTGGTAAGTTTCAGATTTCAATTCATAAATAACATTGATGGAGAGGGGCCCAAAAAATGCAGCCTGCCTAGTGTAGTCCATTTATTTAATCCGGCTCTGCACACACACGTCAACTGTGTGTATCAGCCAGTTCCATTCACTTAATGTGTTAACCTGGGGCATTGTAGCATTTGTGCTCTCCCAACCTGAAAACAACACACACACACACACACACACACACACACACACACACACACACACACACACACACACACACACACACACACACGCTCAGGAAAGATGACACACATAATTGACATTGTGGTTAACCCCAGATGATGAACGCCCTTGATTTCCCATGAGTCTGAGGCACAGCATGAAGTCTAGGATGTACAGGACTAAGTCTCATGACCTCTATCCTCCACACACACACACACACACACACACACACACACACACACACACACACACACACACACACACACAATTTTTTTTAGAGATGTGATTGGCAGGACAGCTCAGACTCGCATTTTAGTTTAGTTCAGTTATTGATTTTATTTGTAAAGCACAGCAGAGTTAATCAAATGTACTCAGTCATAATGAATTCTTCTTTCTTTTTTCTGCATTCAACTGACTTTCATTTTAGTTTTCAACAATTACTTTACCCATATAATAATATTTTTACGTCCTATTACTAAAGATTGCTCATTAAGCATACATTTTGATATAAAATTTAGAAAATAATATAGATCCTGACTTGATAGAATTCTGTAAAGCTGCCCTACGACAATATTCATTGTTAACTTGTCATTTCTTATTATACAAATAAATTTGATTGGAATCAAAAGCAACTATTTGACAATTAAAATTCTATATTTAACAATATCACATTTTATTTTATTCGAAATGCCTTATAAATGTTGAATCTTGGAATCGCCAGCTATCTGGAGTTCCCAGAATTCATGACTTTTGTTCCGCAGATCAGTAAAGATTTAAATGATAAAACCTATGTTTAATAAAGTTCTTCTTATTAGAATGTTATTTATTATTTATCCAATCTGGTCTCACAGAATCAGCATGAGCACAGTCCTTAATGCTCTCAGCTAAAGAGAGCGCAATCTTCTGGGACAAGAAAAAGTTTCAGAGAATAAATTTATTAGAAGGTTTGTCACACACTCACGTCAAACCCTTTAGGATTTCGCTTTATAGAAGTGATGTGAACAAACTTCGTGCACAAGTTGGAAAATTCCGACAAAGCTTCTGCAACACTTTTGTTTATGTGAATAATCTTATTTCTTCAGAGTTCCATGTGGCATGTGGTTGGGGGGATGAGATGGGTAGTAAGGGGCAGGCAGAATCATTTCCTTTCTTGAAGCATTCCTGATTTATATATTATTTGTTTATATGGATTAATTATTTAAATTATTTCTGCATTTTCACAAAGGTTCTAGTCTGCAGTTAATGACTTTCCCAGTGGGTTGATATCTTTTTTTGGTTGGTAATTTGTTGGAAATAAAAACTGAATAATTCATGAACATCGGCAGAACACATCTATTAATTATGGTTTTCTTTTTAGGTGCTTGTTTTATGGTGAATGCCTTTTTTAAGGGTGGGAGAGAGAGATAATGAATCACAGAGTCTATGAGGTTCAGGTTGAGAAGACAAGTATGAGGACACATGAGGTGATCTTCCATCAAGTGTTAAACTTCCATCAGGAAAAAGTGTGTGTGTGTGTGTGTGTGTGTGTGTGTGTGTGTGTGTGTGTGTGTGTGTGTGTGTGTGTGTGTGTGTGTGTGTGTGTGTGTGTGTGTGTGTGTGCAAGAGTAAGAAGTTTGTTGGGAAACAGAGATGTAAATGGCCTTGTTTAGTAATTTATAGATGTGGGAATTGAGCATGAGTCTCTACAGAGCCATACACTATTGATGAGTCTAATCTTTTAGATCCTGCCAACATGATAATCAGAATGCGAATGACAGAGAGACAGATACACACACACACACACACACACACACACACACACACACACACACACACACACACACACACACACACACACACACACACACAAAATCTACCAAATCACAAAAATCGTACAGTTGCTTCAGGTAACCAACATCCCATAATATTAAGCAGGCACTCTTGTTTCTCTTTTGCATACATTCACCATTTTCTGATATGCACACAAAATGTACACATCATCAAATCATTTGTGGCAATTAGCATGAAAAAACAAGATGCCTAGCTACACATACTATAAAATACTATAATAAAATATATAGTGCTCAAAATATATATTCACTATTAGGATCCTGAACAAACAAATGAGCTCAAATGACTCGCCATTTTTTCAGATAAATGAGAAATCCAGCCTTGAGGAAGCAACAAACTCTGGATGCAAAGTTCTTGGATGTAGTAAGTCCTGGAGCAGCTAGTTTGCGTTCCATGGGATGATTTTATGATTGTAATGCTGTTGATGAGCAGGTAAGACAATGCTTTTGGAAGCTGATCTGCATAAGCAGGTTGCATAGATGAGGAGGGGAAAGAGCTTGGACTAGATTAAAATACTAAAGCACTGCTACATCGCTCTGTTAAAGTACACACAAAGACACATGGGTGCAAAGTAAATCCTTTCAGCAGGAAGTTAAAGAGCAGAATGAATTAAGTCAAAACAGCTGCTTTACTTGAGACACTGATGCTGTTACAAGTCACACATCTGAAATGCATGATCTGAAAGGCCCCCCCAAGGCCTTTTTTTTGTATTTACGTTCAGCATTGAATGTCTTTGTCATGTCCCACTCCACAGTGGTCCGTAAGTCCAATAACACCTAGTGCTAGTGTAAAAAACGGTTTAGGTTTCTGAGGGTGGTATAATCAGTTACGGCTCGTTAAATGATTATTCTGTATAAGAAACTCTGAAGAAGTTTTTTTTAAACTGTTGAATATTCTGGAAAGAGAACTAACATGAACACACACTTTTTTTGGTATTTTTAAAAAAAATACATTTCTAGTTGCCTCTTCAATTGACATTTTATACACCTTATACTGTATATGTACATTTAGATTACAGTTCAGGTGTTTGCATTAAGGGAAATCTGTGTTAAAAAAAAATGTAAATAGAAGTGGAATCAGTTTGAAGTAGCACTGCTTTCTCTATGCTTGCAGTGTCTCCTCATGATTAATTAAACTAAAAGAAAACCAAAGCTCGGCGTCATCTGACTCCTAATCTCTTCTGACAATTACCAAGCCTTCTATTACAAAGAAACAAATGAATAATGTACAGTACTCCACAGAGCATAGCAGTAATATCCCCCCACGGTCAGAGACGTAAGAGCGATTTTATATGGCATGCAAATTAAACATATTCTTTCAGCGCATCGTTAACGTATGCCCTCAGCCGTAAATTATGCACAGGCTCAGCTAAATTTTTAATGTTCTGTTTTTGGTTGATCAGGATGCTGGGATGGTGTGTAATGTGGCCTCAAGATATTGAATTTTGGTGTGCCATGAGCAAATATCTGATCGATACAGGTGTATGTGGTTAAAGTTGCCACATTTGGTGGGCTTTTGGTGTACATTTAATGTTAAGGGAAGAAATCCTGCTTCCTCAAGTAGCAGACATTTAAAACTTTTCACACTTTGGAGCAGATTGCATGAAATTAATGAACGTTTTTTGTAAATATAAAGCAGATCTGATAGCTTGCCTTTATTTAGGATAATATCATACATCAGAGAAAAGAATAAAATTTTATTGTTGGTTAAACACATATGCTTGTATTCTTTATAAATCCTGATTAAAGACGTTAAAGCTTCAGGTTTTACTTATTAAAAGAAGGTAGTTTTGTGTTCCTATCTGTGTAGAAATGTATAGTGTGTGAAGATATGTATAATTATCAAAGAAAAGAACTGCAATATATTAAAAATTTAATCTCCACTTAAAGTGCATTTACATTTTGGTTAAGATTGTTCAAATAAGATGTTCACATCTTAAAACAACAAGTTTTTATATCAAAATAATGATAGGATTTTTTCCATCGATTGAGCTTCAGGTATTCCAGACAGTAATATTCGGGCTGTGTAAAAGTTCTTTACTTCAATGCTGTTTAAATATATATATAAATTAACAGAATGAAAATTTCAAGTTCAAACAAATTTGATCCCTCTATATATAGATATATTATTTTATTTCCAATTAGACCACAGATGTTATAGTAAATCTAAGATTTTCATTCTGTTTCTATACTTCTGTAAAGCTGCTTTAAGACAATGCGAATTGTTAAAAGTGATATACAAATAAATTGAACTGAATTTACTCTGTATGCGTGATGAATTTGTGTATTTTCAGCATTAAAGGCCTCACTTAAAAATGTGTGGATTATATATACTTTCAGTACCATGTTTATATAGTTGCATGTCTATGGGAGTTATAGACTGTCTGTAAAAAGCCCCTACACCACTGGAGTCATGGTGGAGTCATGAACACTAACCTTAACTGAGGCAAGTGAAGCCTGCAGTTCTTAGGATGTTGTTGTGGGGTCTTTTGTGACATCTTGGATGAGTCATCGCTGCGCTCTTGGGGTAATTTTGGGAAGGTTCACCAGTGTTCCATGTTTTTAAAACATTAAAGTGTAACAAACATGGGCAAACATTTTTTCACACCAAACATTGCCATTTATTTGGAAAATATGACTGATAATGCAAAATTATTTTTTCTTATTTAAAGATAGTGATCACATGAAGTCAATAATTATCACATAGTTGTTTGACTCTAAAAACCTAATTATAACTGAAATCGCTTAAATAACCAGGTATACCAAGAAAGATGTCACCCACTGCTGCCAAAAGAATTGCTCAAGACACAAAGAATAACCCAAAAAATCTTCGAGAGAGATACAGGCTGCTTTGTAGCCTGTTGTAGGGGTGCTTGGGCAGAAATTCAGACTCCAAACCTAGGCAGCAGGAGGGGGACGGCAGTGAAAAGGTGAAGCGGTCCTCTCCAGGAGCGTAGAGTAGGCTCAGCCGGCAATCTGAAAAAGAATATCAAAGGGATAACGTCCATTTGTTCCATTAGGCACGCCCCCTTACCTCCCTCTAACCGCTGAGTCTGGCTCTCCCTTGTGTTGCACAGCCAGAGGGTGAGTGCCACAGCGGCGCTCATGATAGGCTCTCCGCTTTTCGGCGGGAATTCTGCCACCCCACCTTGCACGCTGATCCAGCAACACTGACTTTGGTGCTGAATCCTTTTTAGCGCTTTGACAGCGGCACTGTCCATGGTGCTGAACCGCTGCCATTTTATCGGTTTTGTAGCCTATCAGAGGTGAGGAGCGGTATTTTGGCTGTGTGGGGCGCTCTGCCATCACAAAAGTGTTATTGTTGTTTCAAGGAGCACAATAGGGAGGTAGTTGAACACAAATGACCTGCATGGTGGAGTTGCCAGGAGAAAGCTGTTACTGCGCCCATGCCACAGAAAGGCCGGCCTTCAATACGTCAGACAGCACCTAGACAAGCTTTGGAGCTTCTGGAGCAGAGTCATTTTTAGTGATGAGAGCAAAATTGAACTATATAGTCACCACCATAAACGCTATGTTTGGAGAGGTATCAACAAGGCCTACAATGAAAAGGTCGGCGGACTATCCCTTATGTTTTGGGTCTGTGTGAGCTCCAGTGGCACAGGGAGGTTAGTCAAAATTGAATTTTTAGTCAAAGTCAAAGTTAGTCAAAGTTGAATACATCATGTTATCAAAAAATACTGGCAGACAATTTGCATTCTACAGCATGAAAGCTTTGCATGGGATGCCTTGGACCATCCAACATGACAATAATCCAAAGCACAAGGCAAGACTGACCCTTCAATGGCTACAGCAGAAAAAGGTGAAGGATCTGGAGTGGCCATCAAAGTCTCCTGACCTCAATATCATTGAGCCACTTTGGAGAGATCTAAATGTGCAGTTTGTGCAAGACAACCAAAAAATGTACAGGAACTGGAGGCATTTTGCCAAGAAGAATGGGCAGCTATACCACCTAAGAGAATTAAGGACCTCAATGCACAATTATTACAAAAGACTGCATGCCATCATTAATGTTAAAGGGGCAATACACAATTTTAAGAACTAAAAGTATGCACAGATTTGAACAAGGATATATACAGTATATTGCCCCAAAACCTCCCCTAGGTGAAACAAATGGTCAGACCATGTGGCAGAGTGGATGACAACTTTGTCAAATGTGGGGCAAGAGGGGCACAGGAGGAAATCCATTAGCTGATGGAAAATAACTGAAGTTGAGCATTGCCTGAAGTTGAAGTTGGGTTAGGCCAGCACCACTTGCCAATACCTCTTTGTCAGAACCCAGAATTGATATGTACCAAGTCATCCCCAGCCTCTTCATGAGATCATCCACCCAGGCAAGGGGGCAACAGTCAAATTCCGGAAGTCATTAAATAGCAGAATGGATCCATCTGGCTTGAACACAGCAACAATAGGGCTAGATCATGGGCTGGTGGATTCTTCTATAATGCCGTCCTGGAGCATTTTTACTGCTTCCTCCTTTATACTGTAGCATGATGGTGGGCTTCTGTGGCAAGATACGGCCATTGACAAACCACCAACCCATGCTGTATGACGTGCATATGGGCAGGGGTAGACAAAAAGGAAAACTAATCCATGAGCTTGGTGAGGTCAGGGCACACTCTTGTGGATCTGTGCAGACACAACTGGCACTGTGGAAGCCATATTTTCATTGGATTTATTGGTTATAGGCTCATTGTTGGTCCTGCTCAGTGGCCTCCATGTGCTACCAAACGATTGGGGTTACCTTGTTGATTCAGCTCTGCATGTCTTGGACATAAGGGAGATAGTCGTTTGATCCCACCTCCCGGGCCACATTCAACACTCCCCTAGGTCCCCGCACAAATTGTATCTCAAAAGGGATGAAGCCTGTTGATGCTTGTGCAGCTTCTCGGACAGCAAACAGGATGTAGGGAAAGAGGAAATCCCAGAACTGCTCTTCCTCATCTACCACCTTTCTCAGCATCCTCTTCAGCATCTGGTTGAACCGCTCCACTCCACATCTGTCTTCGGGTGGTAGACCCGAAGATTTGATCCAAGATAGTGGCGTGAGCACACCACGAGACTCAGGGTCTCTCCAGAATCTGCAATTTTGCTGTATTTCTGCTGCTTATCTCGGGTCTGTTTGTTCAGAACAGCTGTGCCTGTACATCGTACACCTGACATGAGCTTTTGGATATTGGTTTGCGACTTTCTGACAGTTTTATCGACAATCTGCAACTCCTTCCTGAGATAGCCAGAACACCCGAGGCCGCTCACTCTACCCGGCCGGGCGGAAGTGCTTGCAGGCGGCTTCAAGACCGTAAACGAAAGCGGGGGAAGCGCGGTGGAGTGAAAGCTAAGCTAAAGCAAACACCACACC
Organism: Tachysurus fulvidraco; assembly: GCF_022655615.1. NCBI lineage: Eukaryota > Metazoa > Chordata > Actinopteri > Siluriformes > Bagridae > Tachysurus > Tachysurus fulvidraco. The sequence goes on along the minus strand of NC_062526.1, from coordinate 14,884,225 downwards.
AGCTCTTCACTCAGCATCTTTCTTGCCAATGTTCGGTCACTGGTGAACAAAATGGAGGAGATACGACTCAGCATCACTCTCAACATGAAACTGTTGAACTGCAATGTGATGATTTTCACGGAAACTTGGCTGCACAGCGGCATACCAGACATCGCTATTGAGCTAGCGGGACGAGACACTCCGGGCGGATAGGACATTAGATGGCTCCGGTAAGACCAAAGGCGGTGGATTGTGCATTTATGTTAACAAAGCTTGGTGCACTAACTCTGTTATTGTTGGGAGATATTGTTCAGCTAACCTGGAGGTTCTCAGGTTAAATGCAGACCTTTTTATCTACCGCTGGAGTTCTCTTCCACCATTATAACTGCAGCTTACATTCCCCCTGATGCTGTTGCTAAGCTTGCTATGAAAGAATTTTATGTGGCCATCATTAAACATCAAACTGTTCATCTGGAAGCTGCGTTTATTGTTGCGGGTGATTTTAATCACTCAACTTAAAGGCAGTGCTCCCCAAATTTCACCAGCATGTTTCCTGTCACACCAGAGGGAACAAAACCTTAGACCATGTATACACAAACCTGGCTGGGGCTTATGTTGCGACCCCCTCCCCCACCTGGGACAGTCAGATCACCTTTGTTTGTTCCTCACCCCCAAATATGCACCCCTCATCAATCGAGTGAAGCCATCAGTAACACACAGACTGCAGCACATTTGCATCTCAGGCCACCAGTGACACTCACACAGACATTGATTGCTACACCTCCTCTGTACTGGACATCATATACCCAAATCAGAAGCCATGGATGAACAAGGAGGTGCACCTCCTGTTGAAGGCACGCAATACTGCCTTCAGATCAGGTGATGCACAGGCCTACAGCACATCCAGAGCTAACCTGAAGAGGTTCATCAAAGAGGCCAAGCACTGCTACAAGCGGAAGATAGAGGAGCATTTTTCCAACTCTGACCCTCGACGCATGTGGCAAGGCATCCAGGCCATCAGTGATTACAAATCCTCCCACTCCACCACCGCTGCCACTGATGTCCTCTTCTTGAATGAGCTTAATGACTTTTATGCTCGTTTTGAGAGACACAACAGAGAAACTGCCACCAAGCTCAAACCCTCGGCTGAACACCTTCCAATAATACTCTCCTCCACAGATGTCTGCAACGCACTGAGCCGGATCAGCATACACAAAGCCGCTGGACCAGACAACATCCCTGGACGCGTACTCAGGGCATGTGCTGAGCCGCTCGCTGGGGTCTTTACTGAAATCTTCAACCTGTCTCTTGCCCATGCAGCTGTTCCCACTTGCTTTAAATACACCTCCATTGTGCCAGTGCCAAAACACTCCAGCCCAAAGTGCCCGAACGACTACCGCCCTGTAGCACTGACACCCATTGTCATGAAGTGCTTTGAGCATCTGGTCCTAGCTCACCTGAAGGACTCTCTGCCACCCACATTGGACTCTCACCAGTTTGCCTTCCGCAGCAATAGGAGCACAGAAGATGCAGTTTCCATGGTGCTGCACTCTGTGCTCACACACTTGCACAATAAGAACACTTATGCACGTATGCTGTTTGTTGACTTCAGCTCAGCATTTAACACCATCATTCCATCCAAGTTAATAGCCAAATTAGTAGATCTGGGCATTAACACCACAACTTGCAACTGGATTATGGACTTTCTGACCAACAGACCCCAGCAGATTCGATCAGGCTTCATCTGCTCCAACACCATCACAATCAACACTGGTGTACCACAAGGCTGTGTGCTGAGCCCCTTCCTCTACTCCCTCTTCACCTCTGACTGCAGGCCTGTGAATGGATCTAACTCCATCATCAAGTTTGCAGATGACACTACAGTGATAGGTCTCATCACCAACAATGATGAGACTGCCTACAGGGAGGAGATCCAGCACCTAGCCACATGGTGATATGACAATAACTTGCTCCTTAACACCTCCAAAACAAAGGAGCTTATTGTGGACTTCAGGAAAGAGACAGGAGGCAAATATGACAACACCCACATCAATGGGATGGCTGTTGTGCACGTTTCAAGTTTCAAGTTCCTGGGGATCCACATCTCGGCAGACCTGTCGTGGACTACCAACACCTCCACCCTGGTCAATAAGGCTCACCAGTGCCTATTTTTCCTGAGGACACTAAAGAAAATTAAGCTTTCCTCGGATATCCTGGTGAACCTCTACCGCTGTCTGGTATGGGAGCTGCTCTTTTGCAGAGCGCAGGGCATTGCAGCGGGTGGTGAAAACCGCCCAGCGCATCACAGGGACTCCACTTCCAGCCATGGACGACATCCAGAAGAAACGCTGTCTGCGTCAAGCTCGCAGCATTCTTAAGGACTCCTCCCATCCCACGCATAGACTGTTTTCACTTCTGCCCTCCGGCAGGCATTTAAGGTGCCTCCGGACCAGGACCAGCTGAATAAAGAACAGCTTTTTTCCTAGAGCTGTCTCTTTATTGAACTCTGCCCCTCGCTGATCATACTGTCAATCTCCTTCATACATTGTTACACCTCACACCTCGTTACTGCGCTAATGGACTGTTTACAAAATGGACGTTATTGCACTAATGGACTATTACACAAACTATGCTCACTTGCACACTTGCTCTCTTTTTTGCCTTTCTGCTCACCATTGCCTTACCATTGTATATATCCACCCAATTTCTGCTTATAGTAACAGCAATATATTATATTAATAGCCATATATTTATTTATAGCACATACCATTCTGTAAATTTCAGTTTATACTAATAGCCATCTGCAAATTATATCCATAATACATATATATATTCATCTGTATATTACAGTATGTCCATATTCATAGTATATACACATCTGTAAACTGTTTATAGTGATAGCCATATTTTTACATCTTCTGCTCTTTTCCAAACCCCCTCTCCAGGTGAGCCTGCTATAACACAGCAGACAAAGGGTTGGCCGTTCTGAGGGCAACCGAGAATCCTATCCCAGTGGTGTGCAAGCAGGAGCAGCACCGGGAGGTCCAGATTGACTCCCACTAGCAGAGGATACCCCCCTATGGGGCCACAGATGTTGACCTGTAAGGCAGGCATGGAGCGAGCATCGCCATGCACACAGGCGACCTTGAGGATTCTGGCCGGTTGTGCTGTGTGGAGGAGGGAGGGCACCATGCTCCCAGAGACCTGCAGAGCAGTAATCAGCCTTTCCCATGATCTTTACATTAACTTTGGGAGCTCAGGGGGCGTGCACCCTGCAGCCGGCTAGCCAGTTTTAATTGGCTTTTTGTGGGACCATGAAGGCATGGTGGGCATGGGCTTATCTCCAGGTCCTGGGGAAGAGCGGTGCTTGAGCCCCCTCCTCTCCCCATTCGGTCCTGGTTTGAGCAGGCGGAGGGGTGTCGGCTGATGGCATGCGGCCTGGAACTCCTGCCGGTAATCGGGCCGATCTCCAGTGTTGCTATGGCGTGAAGCAGCTTGAGCCCAAGACAAGATGCCCACAGTAACCGATCCATAGTCGCTCACTCCACCATCTTCTTCAGACCAAGAATGTCTAGCTGGAGCCAGTGGTGCATTATCTAGACCAGCTCTTCAAATTAGGAGCATTAGTTTAACTCCAGTGAGTACCTCCAATGATGAACGTCACTGCCCATGTTGAGAAGAGATCGGCCGCTGCGGGTTATGCATATCCATGGTGCCCGGACCTGATCCCCTGCCTGCATTCCTCACCAGTGTAGCATCTCACACTGTTATGCGGGACAGAGAGACAAGGCACAGAGATGAGAATGAGGTGGAAAAATTAGTGCTCTTTTATTTTTTGTGCAAAAGGTGGACGTGGAAGCAGTGCAGCAAGAAAAAGGTGATCTGGTGTCATGAGGTGCCTTTGGTGCTGGAGGTGGAGGCACATCAGGATTAGGCTGGCTGCTGGAGAGCAGTGAAGCTTCAATCCTGAGAGTCTGGGCTACACAGAGTGAGGGAAATAAACCCCTATTAGTTCACCCAATATTACTCAACTCTTACCTTTCACAACTTTGAGCCACTTTGCTTTGTGAAGCAAACCAGTAATTCATTCCCAAACATGCTATGAAACAATCCCATCTGTTATCATTATATCATGCTGCATTTGTCCTGATCAGGTCTTTCTGTCTCTCTTTTCTGAAGTAGTATGCACGCATCTGCTGGATTGTCTCGTATGTTGTATGCTGAGGCTGATATTTCCTCTCAGTCTATACGTGTATACAAATGAGACAACAATAACTGTATATTCGGTATTTCTATACACAGAAATGTCTGTTTTATGTTTGGTTTGTCCCTGAGGTGTAGAACGACGTAGATAAATTGCAGCAACTGGAAAATTACGCAAATTCTGCTGTTCACTGTGCTTGAAAAAACACAGCAGGAGAGAGTGCGGAAGTTCATTGTAATCTATAATTAACCCCCCCCACCCCACCCCACACATACACTCATTTGGCCACTAACGGCCAAGTCCTTGGCAACAGTGTATGCCGCTGGAGCTGATGCATGATGGGAAGTGACAGCACAGCCCAGGGCTTCCCCAGAGAGGGCGGAGCTTAGCAGAGGGCCAGGGAAAGCAAAGCAACTGCTGCTGTTCCAACCAGCTTAGTGATCAGATCTTGCACAACTAAATGTACTATTTGGATTGATAATATCTTGCGATTAATTGTGTAAGACTAATAACAGTATAAACAATATTAACACACTACCACGTCAGCATTTATTTGTCTAATGATGCACTTTACATACTGTACATACAAAGATATATCTTGTTACAGGTGTGTAATTGTATCTCTGTTGAAGGTCCCCAGATGCACAGATGGTATAAAAGCATGCATACCCAAACCCATATGTGTACCTAAACACACGCACTGAGAATACGGAACAACACTGAATATGGAAACCACATTGTTCACCACATGTCCTAATCATCACTGACAGTGTGCGGCAATGTGACTTTTTTTTTGCCCAGCTGTTCTTTCCCATAATATCTGCACTTTAAGACAACACCCTGACACTGTGTCAAATGTTATGATGCAGCAGACACAACAAGTCTGTCGCTGTGGTTACAGGCGGGTTTTTGTTAGGGGGCACTTGTTATTCTGTGGGAGAAACGAATTATGGTCAAATTCAAATATGATAAATATCAATATTTTTCTCTCAGCAGAACAAAATTAAAAATTTTAAATCACATAAAAACCCTCTAAACTCCGATTGCTAAATATTCTCTTAACATAATGGAAATTAAACATGACATGGTGTAGCTTTTATTTTTAATCAATAGTTAATTATTTTATATTTTAAATATTTTCAAGTCTGTTCAAATTCATTGTAATACTTTATGTAAATATCACAATGGGTTTATATATCAATTTGTTTTAATAATATTAAGTTTAATATTTATTTTCCCCATTACTTTGATGTTATTTTTCACATTGCATAGTCTGCAATAAGGTTAAGCAAGAACTAATTAATGATCTTTACAGAAAATAAGGTCATTAATTAACTCTAAATAACTCTATGTTGGGTTAGCATATGTCTATGTTTCTGACCTGATACACAGATTTTTTTTTACTACCAGCCATATAAAATGATAGACTAGTGTCAAAGATGGATCAGCTCATTATCCGGAGGTCCAGCCCGTTCCCAAGCTTCATGGCCACTCCAAAATAGTTCACCTTCTTATCCAGTGATCCAGCTCTTCCCCAAGTGGCTCCCTAATAGGTTATGCCCTTCCAAAGTTTTGTAGCCCCTACCCAACATTGCAATGAATTGGAGCTACTCCAGCTAATCCTGCCATGTTTTTAGATATGTCATTGTCAAACCTCTGTCTGGTTTAGACATCTGAGCTAGGATTTTATCACCATTAAGTTAGAAGGAGTTTCTATGCTCACTGTAATTTCAGTTCATTTCAGTGGTGCTGCCAGCTCATCTACATAAGTGCATTTTAAGAACTGGCACATCCTTAAAGACAGTCCTATGATACACATACTGTATAAAAAGTCCTGAACCTGGAAATGCCAGTTGTAGAATGTGTGTGGCTGTTAACTGAAATGCTGTTTGGGGTCTTCTTTGCTGCGCAAATAAAACTTAAAATGTCCTGACACACAAATATCTGAATCAGAATCAGAAATATCTGGGACCTCACATTTAGCGAGCAAACTGAAAATAATCATAAAATCATAGTAATTGAAATCTTAATGAAAATACAGAAGACCTAAATGTGATCTACTAAATTTTTATCTACTGCAGACAGCATTTTATTTTGCAGAAAATGTACGTAGTGTTTCAGACAGAATTGTTTAAACTGGGCATATGACTATGACTGTATAATGCATATGTAGCTCTGCTCCCCCTGAGATCTGTAGAAAGTCATGTATCTGCACTAAAATTGTTCACTATCTTCAAAAATATACCAAAATGTAATGTGTTTTAAATTTTCTCTGAATGTTAAAATAATGATGAATTAATTACAACACTATTTGACTGTCTGATTGGTCCATTATGGTGGATTTGCTAACTTGTTTAAAAGCTCTTTATAAAGGTCTTAGAGGTCTGGTTATATGAATGTGTTCCACATACAGTACAGAGTGAAGTGCTCAGAGCCTCACATAAGTAAAACGGTCAAAGGCCATATTGGGTTTAAGCATTAGTGAGACAACAGACAGCCTGATAGCCATGAATAAAATATTGTAAAACATAAAAAGCTAGGCTTTCAGCTCCCAAACCCAGGGGAAACCAGAGCATAGGAATAGATGCATTTCTGTGAGTGAAACTCTTTTTTTCCAACAAATTTTGTAAACTTGTTGCAAATTATTGGAACAAATTCCCACTGACAACAGTGTCAGTTTTATGTTAACAATTTCCTAGCTAGGATTTTGCAGGTACCCACCAGCTGAGCCTAACAATCAGCTCCATCTTATTTGTCAGCAACAAGATGTGCAAAATAACCATGGGTATTAAATTTGAGTATCTTGATTTTCTGTTATAACGGTACAGGATTATTTTTATATGATTATTTTTATATGTTATTCAAAGCTGATTACATCTGAACCACTTGGGAGGGGGCTGGACCATTGCCTAAGGGGCTGAACCATTGGGGAGAGGTTAGGCCAATGGGGGGATCTGGTCATGGTAACAATGTCTAATAGAACATTGTAGTTTAATGGCAGTGAAAACACTGTGCCATGCATGCTGGTCAATGGGAATAAATATATGACTTTCTGCCCTGAGTCTAGACACCAGTTAGCAAAGCTGCCCTGCTGACCTACATGCAGCATTTACTACACCACTTCCTCCATTCATAAGCAAAGGGAGGCAAATGATGAGAAGTCAGAGAGAAGAAAGGAGTTCAGAATGTGAGACACATTAAAAAGGAATGAAAGAAAGAACATGTTTACATGTACATTAGAGATAGGGGCAAATGATAATAGAGATTGCATGACTGGTGATCAGAAAGAAAACACTAATGCTTAATTACAGCCATTTTAGTAACTAAAGTAGCAACACTTTATCTGGAATTATTGAAGAAGCGTCTAACATCAACTTTCAAATAATGTTTTACTGTATGTATCCTGCATATAGAGGCATAATCCCCCTCCTCCTCACTGTCACACACAGGAAAATATAATGTGTACAATGGGTACACACAGAAATATATAAATATAATATAAAAGAAAGTGTTTAATGCTGAATAAATAACAGCTGAAGTACACATAGTAATGTTTATTTTTGTGACAGTCTTAAGCCTGCAACCACATCTCTCCTGTGCAATGGTGTCATTTGATAATATGTGTAATCTTGGACATGTCTAAACTCACAGGAGGAAGAATCATCTCATGTGTGCCAAAAGGCTAATTGACACAGAGCCCCATTTGCACTTTATTCTCCATTCAATTATAGCTTCCATTCAAATGTACACACACACACACACACACACACACACACACACACACACACACACACACACACACACACACACACACACACACACACACACACACACACACATATATATATATCACTGATTCTTGAGATAAGGGACAAAACATTTCCCACATCAAAATGTTACAATTTGCCTTAAAAAACAATAAATTGTTTCATTTAAAAAGTATATATTTATGTTATTTCATAGTAATTTTATAAAATACCAGCATTGTACTATGAAAGCCCATGCAAATGAACTTGTCCTCTGTAGAGGTCACAGTATCAAACTGCAAAAAAAAAAAAAAATGTTTTAAAATGCCCAAAATGCACAAATATGAATATGAGGTTAATTGCATGGCTTAATTAAATATCACAAAATACTTAAAGTGAACATTACATTATTTTATACATTAGCAACAGCCTTTCAAAATCTGTCATCAATTCATGTCAACTGTGTCAGATATTTTTCAATTTTGAAATAAATCAGTCATATTTTGGTCATACCCCGGAAGTAAGGGATGCCGTCAAGCTGAAGAAGGAGTCCTATCGAGCCTGGTTGGCTCGGGGGACTCCGGAGGCAGCTGATAGTTACCGGAGGGCCAAGCGAGCTTCAGCCCGGGTGGTTGCAGAGGCAAAAACTCGGGTCTGGGAGGAGTTCGGTGAGGCCATGGAGAAGGACTATCGGTTGGCCTCGAAGAAATTCTGGCAAACCGTCCGGCGTCTCAGGAGGGGGAAGCAATGCCCTGCTCACACTGTTTACAGTGGGAGTGGGAATCTGCTGACTTCGACTGGTGACATCCTCGGACGGTGGAAGGAGTACTTCGAGGATCTCCTCAACCCCACCAACATGTCTTCCATTGAGGAAGCAGAGGTGGAGGGCTCGGTTGTGGACTCGTCGATCCCCCAAGCTGAGGTCACTGAGGTAGTTGAGAAGCTCCTCAGTGGCAAGGCATCGGGGGTGGATGAGATCCGCCCTGAGTACCTTAAGTCTCTGGATGTTGTGGGGCTGTCTTGGCTGACACGCCTCTGCAACATCGCGTGGCGGTTGGGGACAGTGCCTCTGGACTGGCAGACTGGGGTGGTGGTCCCTCTGTTTAAGAAGGGGGACCGGAGGGTGTGTTCCAACTATAGGGGGATCACACTCCTCAGCCTCCCCGGAAAAGTCTATGCCAGGGTACTGGAGAGGAGAATTCGGCCGATAGTCGAACCTTGGATTCAGGAGGAACAATGCGGGTTTCGTCCTGGTCGTGGAACACTGGACCATCTCTATACCCTCACCAGGTTGCTGGAGGGTTCATGGGAGTTTGCCCAACCAGTCCACATGTGTTTTGTGGATCTGGAGAAGGCATTTGACTGTGTCCCTCGTGATGGCCTGTGGGGGGTGCTCTGGGAGTATGGGGTCCGGGGCCCTCTGTTAAGGGCTGTCCGGTCCCTATATGACCGGAGCAGGAGTTTGGTTCGCATTGCCGGGTGTAAGTCAGACTTGTTCCCGGTGCATGTTGGACTCCGGCAGGGCTGCCCTTTGTCACCGGTCCTGTTCATTATTTATATGGACAGGATTTCTAGGTGCAGTCGGGGGCCGGAGGGAGTCAGGTTTGGGGACCACAGGATTTCGTCTCTGCTTTTTGCAGATGATGTTGTCCTGTTGGCTTCTTCAAATCAGGACCTTCAGCATGCACTGGGACGGTTTGCAGCCGAGTGTGAAGCGGCGGGGATGAGAATCAGCACCTCCAAGTCCGAGGCCATGGTTCTCAGCCGGAAAAGGGTGGCTTGCCCTCTTCAGGTTGGTGGAGAGTTCCTGCCTCAAGTGGAGGAGTTTAAGTATCTTGGGGTCCTGTTCACGAGTGAGGGAAGGATGGAGCGGGAGGTCGACAGGCGGATCGGTGTATCTTCCGCAGTGATGCGGTCGATATACCGATCTGTTGTGGTGAAGAAAGAGCTGAGCCGCAAGGCGAAGCTCTCTATTTACCAGTCGATCTACGTTCCTACCCTCACCTATGGCCATGAGCTTTGGGTCATGACCGAAAGGACAAGATCCCGGATACAGGTGGCCGAAATGAGTTTCCTCCGCAGAGTGGCTGGGCGCACCCTTAGAGATAGGGTGAGGAGCTCAGTCACTCGGGAGGAGCTCAGAGTAGAGCCGCTGCTCCTCCACATTGAGAGGGGTCAGCTGAGGTGGCTCAGGCATCTGTTTCGGATGCCTCCTGGACGCCTCCCTGGGGAGGTGTTCCGGGCATGTCCAACCGGGAGGAGGCCCCGGGGAAGACCTAGGACACGCTGGAGGGACTATGTCTCTCGGCTGGCCTGGGAACGCCTCGGTATTCCCCCGGAAGAGCTGGAGGAAGTGTCCGGGGAGAGGGAAGTCTGGGCATCCCTGCTTAGACTGCTGCCCCCGCGACCCGGCCCCGGATAAGCGGTAGAAAATGGATGGATGGATGGATTTTGGTCATCTTTAACCAGTCTAACACATGGCCTCGTAAGTTTTAACTGTTTTTAAATATTCAGCAAACAAGAAATCCCTGTGGTCACAGCTTTTATGTGTCAACACTGTCTTCAAAGTAGGGATGATTTTAATCAAGAACTTTGAAATAAAAGTTGGTATTTTGATTTAGTTGTGTGGCAGCTGACCACTGAGGAAAATCAAAATGGCTACCATTTATTAGACATGATTAAGTTGAAAAAACATATTGTTTTGTCAACTCCGTCAGACGTCAACTCTGTCAGATATTTTGTCTGACGGTGTTGACATGTAAGCTGACGGAGTGGAAAAGTGCTCCCAAGTACTTATTAAGTAACGTACACTACCGTTCAAAAGTTAAGGGTCACTTGACTAAAATGTTAACTATGATCTTAAAAATCATTTAATCTGAAGGTGTATGGATAAATGTTTGAAATTACTTTTGTAGACAAAAATATAACTGTGCCAAACAGATTAATTTCTGTTATTAGAAAACTAAAATTTTATTTTAAAATATTATTTTTGAAATAGATGACTTACACTGAATATTGAAGAAAAAACAGCCAATAAGAGCCCAGATTAAATATGAACTCCTTCTATACTCTTTAAAATCATCCTAAATTGAAAATTTAAGAAGCTTCTTGAAAAAATGACACGCGTACGGTTTTGCAATTTCTAGGCAAAGGGTGACTGCACTTCAGATGATAAAATATAACAGAGTTTGATGCTTTTAGTCACCAAAATAATTCTTACAGTTACATTTGTGTTATGCCGTAGTTTGGACGAGTTTATATTTATCTGTAATATGGGAAAAATATAAATAAAGAACAAGTGAGAGACCCTAAACTTTTGAATGGTAGCTACATAACATGATATTATGATCTAAGTATACATGTTGATTGACTTAAAATATCTTAATATATTTAAAATATATAAAGTATTTACAGTTTACAGTTTAATTTGAATATAGATGAGCAATAGAGGAGCTCCAGATACATTTGCTTTTTTCTTTTGATACCAGGAACATTTTGACATCTTCATGTGTGCCTTAAAGATCCTATCACCAGGTACTCTTTGTTTGAAGTTTGATACCGTTTCCCTTGATACTCTCTCTCTTTTCCATGTTAAAACTAGGTAATCTTTAATCAGTTTATTTCTCGATTAGTTTGTCAACACCGTCAATTGTGTGTCAACACCGTTATTCGTGTGTCAACACCGTAAGATGGAGATTTTTTATTTTTATAAAAAAATGTGTTTCTTTTGTTCAATTGAGTGTGTTCATACATTAAAACACCAACTTATCTACATGCATCAGTGTCTTGTGTGCAGAAAACCATTGATTGTATATATTAAAATGTAAAAAATTTGTAAACTAAATGAAGGTAATTTAAAATGGCTAATTCCAAAACAATGTAAAATAATATTAAAAGTGTATACAATACAATTTAACACTTAACCTTGCTAAAGCACACCATTTCTGCACACTTAAAGACTTTACAGTGTTGTTGAATTGATCAAACACACAAAAAAACATATTTTCATGTGTCAGACGGAGTTGACAAATGTCAACTTACTAAGTGAGTAAATGTACATTTTTATAAAAAGTGGTTGAATAATATAATATAATATATACAAAATTAATATAATATATACACACACACACAAATATGGTGTCTCAGGGGCATGGGCCTTTTCATTTCCTTTGATTAGAATGTAGAGTGATGACAAGGGATCTGCTCAGTTAAAAGCTCCCTCTCAAACATATTAATGGAAACACCTAATAATACATAAATATACTTTCTTCTTTCAGATAAAAAACTCAATTCATTAAAATAGATTAGATATGATTAGATTACAGGTGTTTTACTTCATCCTGGCACTAATGAAATCATGCTAGTGTACTTGAATTTGTGTTGCAGTCTGGTTAGTTATATTGTCATTCAGCCAAGTGAGACATTTTGAAGGATCATGGTTTGTTCTTTTAAATTTGATGATGTTTCATTATAGTAAACATCCAAAAAACTCCAATATGATGGAAAGATTTGTAACATGATTATTTAGCACATTTTTGTCACCAGTCGAATATGGTCAAACGATGGTCTACAGTATGTCTGTCTTCTGTTTTATTTATTTATTTTTTCCAAAATTGTTCTTTAAACCATTTGGCATAGGTTTGAAGCATAGGGCCCAAAGTTTGAAGATATATATATATATATATATATATATATATATATATATATATTTATTCAGTTTTATTCAGAGTTGCCCAGCAGACATGTATTCAATTAAATTTTTCAATTCAAATTTATTTGTATTACCGAACATAAACATAGAACAAAATGTTATTGTAAAGAATAATATAAAGATTAATAGAATACAAAATTCAAGATCAACATTAGATATATTTAAATGTGTTTGTATTTATCCCCAATGAGCAAGTCTGAGGTGACTCAGGCAGCAGTGGAAAGGAAGAAACTTTGATAGGAACCAGACTCAAAGGGGAACCTATCCTCATATACAGTAGGTGACACTGGAGGGTGTATTATAAATAATGTGTATATATAACACCCAGAAAAAAAATCCTTACTAATTACCTCAATACTGTAACTATAGCCCCCACATTTTAAATTCAACAATCTGCTGCACTACACACTACATCAGACAATGAAAACATTTCTGAAAGTGGTGGGAAGTGGTAGTTCTGTGGTTAAGATTTTAGACAACTTATTTTAATGTAGTGTTAAAATCCCAGGACCACCAAGCAGCCACTGTTGGTTCCTTTCAAAACTACCCGGCTGTATAAATGAGATAAGTAGCTGATTTGGATAATGGTGTCTGCCAAAAGCCATAGATGTAAATATGACATAAAACATGAGACTGGACACAGTTGACTGACAGAATATCATCTTAGCTTTCAATTTACAGTCAAAGACACTCTTTATTGAAGCACCGTCTTTCTTAAGCATACCGTAGGTTTTGAAAAGCTGAACTACAACAAAAGGCTATTTTCACCAAAATATTGTTCAGGAAGTTTTTTTTTTTTTTTGCAAAAATAAATCTGAATAACCTGTTCATACAGCATTTAATATTATATGCTACTCTTTGAGTCAACATAAGGATAATCCTTCACGTGTGGCGTATAAACTGTTGCTTTCTGTGATGTGTTTGTGTGGTGGGTGCAGCACTAATCCTACTCCTAGACATGGATTAAATCCAACAAAAGCCAGGAAGGAGAGTTGTGTAGAGGGGTGAAGTGGATGTCTCATAACCCCCTAGTATCATTATTACCCCTCCCTAAACACACACAGACACGCATACACACACGCACACACAATAGTAGATGTGCCTCTGATTTAAGGTGCTTAGTAGGGTGTTAGTAGGTGAGGAGAGTAAGAGAATAGAGTAATAGTTCCCTTTCACCATCATCTGAGAAAGGTTCTCGAAAGCAAGGGTTAGAGTTTAACTGTTACAAGTCCCAGCGTGAGATTGAACCTGTCTGCCTGTATCACTGTTGCATTTACCCAATGAAATGGTAAGTGATAGTTAGAATCCTCAACTTTAAGAGGCTCAGTGCAAATATTCTAAGGGGTCACGATGCCTTTACTGTTACTACATCATGTCCTGCTTTTATGGAACTCTTGATTGCAAAAAAAGTCTTATCATTTATAAGAAATTGAGTTGAGACCTCAAAGAAATTTTGTACATTGTAAAGCTACAACCGCAAATCACACCACTTTCTTAAAGTTGAAACATCAAGTCACCAAGTTAGAATTAGAATCGTTCATTTGAGTGAGCCTAACTATTTAAGGTTGACTGGTTGTAGGTTCTATGATCCATTGGTATTAAATCTAATTTGGTTCAATGATCACCATTGGTTTAATTGTTAAATTCCTTAACCCTGAACGTAATTATAGGAGATGCTTTGGAGGCGAATATTGCATTCTAATTTGCAATGGCCAAAATGGTGCTCTCTGTCACTGTTCTCACATAGCTTTGTACTCCTGATTATATTCTTATATATTCCTAGCAGCAGCCAGGAGAAGCAAGTGATGGGATTAACCAATGCCGTAGTACCAAGGTGCTTTACACCACCAAGAAATAGAAGAACCTTTAGGGAGAGATATGTTTAAGCATCACATGAAGTTTGCTCTTATACCAATAAAGAGTAAAGCATTTTGTTTCTCCAGTTGTTATATCAACAGCCTCTGGGCAACTGCAAATTTGAGCAACTGTGAATGAAAAGCTGACAGCCTGAATATATAATCTGCTTGTCCCAGGTGACCAGGCTAGCAATTTGTACACTAGTGATATTACTCCATAATGTAATGTCTAAACAGTTGTATGGAAAAATCCAATCTTGAGTAATCATTGAAAGAATCTTGGATTGTTGAACATTTTCAGTAATCCCCATGCATGTTATTGTTCTTTTTGACTCAGAACATAACTGGACTGTCTATAATTTATCTTGGAATTGGTCTTGGTACATTAGCTTTCAACTTCCACAGGCTGGAAACCCCTTAACTTAAGCTGTTACTCACAAGAATGAGGAGACAAACATGCTAGTTTGGACTGTAATTTGGTTTGCTGTATGAAGATCCTGACAGTCCCAAAATAATTAGATATGTATTTTAAAAAACAAGAACAACAGTACCAGAGAGGATGTGGTGTTTTAACTGTGTATATCTGTTTCTGATTGAGAAAGGGAGAAAAAAGTGACAGTGCTTTCCAGGGAATCAGGATCAGGGAAATGTGAAGAAAAAAAAAAAAAAAGAAAAAAAAAAAAATAAGAAGATGATTGATTTGTGATTGAAAAACAAAGAGAGTAACAAAGTAAGAGCACTATGTTGAGTTTGGTAAGCCTGAGAGCATGTGAGTGGGTATTTGCATTGTCAGTAGTTCTCTTAAGGACAAAGTGAATAATTTAGTCAGTGCAGAAGCTTGTTCCATTACCTCAGCCTCTTGTTTCAGTCTTGCAAGACTACAGGTTACTGTTTCAACCAAGGCCTGGAGTTATCAGTGCAGGAAATCAGTCTTAATCAATGAAACATTTTCGTTCCTATACAAATGTGTGCTTCCACCACCTACTACAGTAAAAGCTTAAGGATTACATAAGATGAAATAATTAGAGAATGGACTACAGTACTCAATGGACATGGCTGTTATTGCTCTGCATACATGCATGAACAAAAGAAAGAGCAACATTAAGAGATCTGAGAGCAGTCTGTACACAGCTGTATTATTTAGCCATCCAATTTACTGTCATAAGTCTTAGTAACGTACAGTATTCTAAAATTTAGGACTTTGTAGAATCTTCCAATTCTTGTGCTCACCCTACCACAAGCCCATTAACCTCAGCCTTGTTTTTAACTATCTTGGATCTAGTATGTGTGTCATGATCGCTATGAAGGAAGTAATTATGTAGCCATACAGCTGTGTACAGAAGGTAAAAACAAATATAACAACACTTACTGAAAAATATTAAGTTTATCTCAGGCTCTAATATATCTATTAAGATTCACCTTGGAGGGGTGAACCATGCACAGGTAAATGTCATAATTTGAGAAAACATGTTGCCTAACACTAGAAATACTGGATTTTTTATTTTCTGGTGCAGGTCCCAAGGTGTGATTCCCCCTGTTGAGATTTTCACAGTTCTTCAGCCCTGCTTTTGTTGCACAAACAGCCCTATCACCTGTGAGGCCTGGCTCATTTCGCATTTGTTCACTCAGAGTAGCTCAGATCCAAGGCAGGAGAAACCTCTGTCTGTGACGGAAACCTTCAAGGCCTATCAATACAAAATAGTCTGTTTAATTTATATAAACAAATTGTGTGCTGTTTGTCATTGCCATAGTGCATATCATATTTATACAACCCTTGTGCAGACCTGGGGTCTATTTGACTCATTTGGAAAGTATAATGTGTCATAACTTGGGTTTCCTTCCACATATTTGCCTGAAATTTACCAAGATTGTTCCAAATTATGAACTCTGCAAGTAAAATTAATCTTGTCCTCCCGGGTCAATTTGACCCGGGCACATTTTGTGGGGCAATAGGTCACACTTTTACCCTTTTCAGCGCAATGAACATACATACCTGTACAGACACAAAAATGCACACATAAAATGTCCACTAACACACGCACCCAAAACACACACTCACACACACACACACACACACACACACACACACACACACACACACACACACACACACACACACACACACACACACACACACACACACACACACAAATTGGGCATTGCATTTCATTATGCCTTTTGATACACTTTTGCTATGCCTTTGCCTAGCAGAGGAGTGTGTATGAGACATGAGGAGTGTGTTTGGAACAGTAAGACTGTGTATGAGACATGAAGAGGAGTGTTTATGAGACATCCCTTACTTGGGAAAGAATGAAAAGTTGCTAATACATGAATAAAATGAAAACTTGCTAACACTTCAGTCTCCAACGTATGTTTGTAGACAAATGTCATAAGCTGAGTGAAGTTATGGTCCATGGCTTTTGACATGTTCATGAATTATAACACCAAAAGTGAATTTTGAGAACAAGAACCCAACATGCCTCCACAGAAGATGCACCGTGGTACTGGGAAGCCCTGTCTGAGCCAGACGACAAAAGACGGCACTGTGTGGGGAGAGGAGGACATTGGAATGTCCAGTGCAGTAGCAAATTGCTTGTGCTTCACTGCGCAAGCTGGACCCTGGGCGACTGGGGTACTTTCCCAAGTAAGGAGATGCATTGCAGACATATTTGGTCTCCAAATCCGTGGCCATCCAGAACTTGATCCCAAATTTGTCTGGCTTGGTTGCGATATACTGTGTGAATGGACAACAAACCATGGTAGGGAACAGCTGTTCATCTATGGTCATGTGTTTTCCTGGAGTGAAACTCTCAGCACAGTTCTTGTTAAAGCATGTCCAGATGTCGGAGACCGCAGCAAATTTGTCTGTTAGAAGGTGTTGTATAATTGAAATGAATCCATCTCTTGGCAATATCTCTTTGAAAGCCAGGAGATTGTTTTGAAACCATTTTGACCATTTGTAATGTCAGTAAATAATAAAACCTGTTTTTTCCAGGTCAAATTGACTTGAATGCTTATAAAGTAAAAATTCTACAATGATCACCATTCTGTGTGATCAGCTTACATTTTGAACATTTTACACTTATGTCTATTTTGCCTACCAGATGCCATCTGATCACCCAAAAACGGCTACACACACACACTTTTCTGGAGGCCTAATGAGATGCAATGCCCAATTTGTATGTGTGTGTGTGTGTGTGTGTGTGTGTGTGTGTGTGTGTGTGTGTGTGTGTGTGTGTGTGTGTGTGTGTGTGTGTGTGTGTGTGGTGTGTGAGTGTGTGTTTTGGGTGCGTGTGTTAGTGGACATTTTATGTGTGCATTTTTGTGTCTGTATGTATGTTCATTGCGCTGAAAAGGGCAAAAGTGTGACCAATTGCCCCACAAAATGTGGCCGGGTCAAATTGACCCGGGAGGACAAGATTAATTTTACTTGCAGAGTTCATAATTTGGAACAATCTTGGTAAAATTCAGGCAAATATGTGGAAGGAAACCCAAGTTATGACACATTAAACTTTCCAGATGAGTCAAATAGACCACAGGTCTGCACAAGGGTTGTATAAATATGATATGTACTATGGCAATGACAAACCTTAGCACACAATTTTTTAATATAAATTAAACAGACTATTTTGTATAGATAGGCCTTGAAGGTTTCCGTCACAGACAGAGGTTTGGCCTGCCTTGGATCTGAGCTACTCTGAGTGAACAAATGCGAAATGAGCCAGGCCTCACAGGTGATGGGGCCGTTTGCACAACAAAAGTAGGAGAACAAAGGAGCTGTAGGGGTGCTGGTAGGTGTGAGGTCCATGGATTTTACGCAAAATTGTGCAGGTTTAGCAAAACTAGTGCTAAATATTAAACAAACCTTAAGTCAGTAACACTGAATATGGCCTTAAGATGCACACACATTCACACATTTATGCACACTTAGTGACAAGCTAACACAGCCATTCCACCTTCGTGCAAACCTGAATAGTAGAATAGTTGGAGACTGTGAGCCTGAAGGAAACCCATGTAAACACAGGAAAAGCATGTGAAACCCTGTTCAGACAGTTACCCAAGCTCTTTAGAGACCCTGGAGCTGGATATTCCATTTTTATGTCATTGGCTGTTATTTTCTGTAAAGTTATGAGATCAATCATTATTCATGTGCTCCCTGTACACACACACACACACACACACACACACACACACACACACACACACACACACACACACAAAGGACTTAACCTCAGTGAAACATTGATAATGAGGTTCATCACAGATTACATTTTGCAGAGAAGTCCAGAAAATGTTGAAACATTTAGTTCAGACTTTCAAGTTCCATCTTGTAATAAAGTTAAAAAGCAATTGTACTTTGTACAATGAATTAATAAATACTCTACAGGAGAACATCTTCCTCTGATTGTCTGCAACTTTTAGAACTTTTAAACCTTTAGACTGCCTGTGCCAGGCGCCCCCCCAACACACACACACACACACACACACACACACACACACACACACACTTTTTAATAACAAGCCATGAAAATCACTAGACTGATCAAATAGGAGTGGATCATTAAGTACAAATATTCATATGAATATAGGACTGAAAGTTGATTGCCAAGTTCTACAAGGCTAGGAACTTTTCAAAAGCACATCTTGCTGTTTGAACTTTGGCTTCTAAAAGGTAAAGATCAAACAAAGATAAAAGAACGTTTCTTAGTCTTGGAAAGTAGTAGTGATGATAATACCTACACAAAAAGGACAGTACAAAGTCAGTAGCACATGTAGAGCTATGAGAGAGATGGTGATAATTAGCACCGTGCTAGGTTACCATTTCAAGTAGAAAAAAAAAGACACGATAATTTGAGCTTCGATATTCAGTATTAAAATTTTAAATAATGATATTTTACTAAACTCTTTTACTCTGTGGGACTGGTGTCCCATACAGGGTGTATTTCTGCCCCGCACACAATGTTCCATGGACAGGCACTGTAACCCACGCCAGGATAAATACATACTGAAGAAAAAATTAATAATTTAATAAAACATTTCATGGAAGTGGCCTCAAAATAGTATATAATACACTGCATACGTGAACACACTTTAAGTGAATCATTTCAGTTGAAAATCTAATCATGATTAGTGTCTGATCCGTGTTCTCCAAATGCTGCCCATGTTTTCTCTTTCCATTTATTCAAAGCAGCCTCATGTGAAGAAAGGCCTTGTGAAAATACAAGTGTCTGATTATCAAAGATACAACATCAACATTTATTAAGCTTTGGAAACTAAATCAGTGGTACGTTTATTTTGAGAACTTGCCTCGGGCCACATGAGCATATTTTAATATGCTTGTTAAAAAAAATCCTCCCCACAGTAAAAGCAACACTAATATCTTAATGGCCTCGTTTAAAAGGGAAGAAAGAAAAAAAACCTGATATGCAAAAAACATGGATTATGAAGAAATCCAATTATAATCAACTGATTGGCTGTCTGTAGTAATAATTTGATGAAGAGGAGGCAGTTCAATTTTGGAGCGATTGCCCTTATTAAAAAGCTTTGAGGAGAGGCATGCTTATTACTCTGTTTTGATACAGATGAGATGGAGTCTAACTTTATTAATTTCCTGTAATATTAATAATCATGTTATCCCTTCGGCTGTGCTGCATTGGGAGAAGCAGCTGAAATTATTCCTTGATGATTCCTAAAATGATTCCACACATGGGATTCCTAAAAGCAATCATGGATTCCAAAGTACAACATGCCTTTTTTTTTTTTTTTACTCAGTTTTCCCTATAAATCTACCCTTTCTAGTCACAGTCAGAGTGAATAAATAGCTTCAGAAGCTATGAATTATAGTTAGGTAATAATGTGAGTCTCAATTGAATTTTTATTTCAGGAATAAAGCCGTACAGGTTGAGCACGACTCCACATTATCCAGTAGGTTTGACATAGAAGTGCTAAAACACCAAGTCTTGTAAAACTGCAAATACTCAGGTCTCAATATATACACTTGTAGAGTTTGAAGTAAGTCTTCAAATTGTCACTGGAGTTCATACAGTACAAGTAGAAGGATAAAATAATATAAGAAAGAAAAAAAGATGTGTGCCTCAATCACACTGATGGTAAATTAGTGCCATTTTCACCAAGTTGCTAGAAATTAGCAATAATTGAACGCTAATAGCAAGCTGTCCTTATGCAAACTTGGTCTATAAATAAACATTAAATAAACTCTATACCACCCTGATGTAAGCAAAATTAAACTTAAGATTTTCTAACATTGAATATAATTGAATTCGTTCTCATGCAATCACTTCTTGCTGATGTTGACACTGTGGCAAAGCAAACAATCACAGATTAAAAGAGATGTGTACAAAAACTCAACACATTTAGAAAAATAAACACAGACTAATGTTAAATCCCATAACAATTAAAAATTTGCATGAGATCTTGCCAGTAGATATTTATCGATTTAAATTGACATAACGAACGTTCCTAAGGGTTTTTATTAGTTCACTGTGTTATAAAGCTCTCGTTGCTCTCCAAGAACCCAGAGATCTTTTGAGAAGGCAAATGCTTCTTACTAGTTTGCAGCCCAGGGGTCCTCAACTCCAGTGCTAGACCCACTGGAAGGCTGTTTCAGGTTTTTCAGCCTATTCCCCTATTCCCTGCACACCTGAGGCAACTCTATAATTAGTGGGCTAGATTTATTAGGTGTGTTGATAAGAAAATGTTCAAAATGTAAAAAAAGGGCAATGTGACATAATATGGAAATCTCAAGTCTACAGTGTTATATAATTCCAGTTACACAACAGCATGGTTTTTAAAACTGACTGGTCCGAAGGTGTTGATGAATTTTCTATAACAGCAGCTCTGACTGTACAGTAGCTACAGTTGCAAAGCAAATCACAAGTTAAATGAATGTTCTTCTTCCAACATGTTATCATGTCTACAGCTAATTCATGGCTGTGTACTGTACCTAATAATAAACTAAATAAAATACGTTCACAAAGAGAGCCACAGGATTTCTACTTTTAACATTTCCAGAGGAAGCCTCCAGTCTTGTTGCATTCTGCTGCAGGAAGATCTATAGGTCATGGAATTATGGTTTCTCACAACATGAAAGCAGCATCTTTCTGTCTTAATAACATAGTAACATCATAACTCTTCAGATCTGCTCCAATGTTAGTGATAACAGTAATAACCTTCATAGTTATTCCACAACATTATATGTATAAAATGTATACAAAAATAAAAATAAAAAAATTGACATAGAAGAACACTTTTGGACATGCAATCTGGATTCACATCACTTTTTTACTTTTTTATAATAAATAAAACTTTACTGATCTCACAAATGATCATTTATATACCCTTCCAGATTAAGGAGTTTCTGTTACCAATTGATAAAAAATGGAATCCATTTTAAAAATGGTTCTATGATACTCTTTTTTCATTAATCAACATAATAAACTATAATGACAGTGTATTTTTAGTATGTTTTTTTTTTTTTTTTGCAAATGTATTAAAAAAAAAATAAAAAATTTTAAACAAACAATTTAGATTACCCTTGGCTAAGGCACATCAAATGTAGCTCAGATACATCCTGCTTGTTTTGATTATCTGGGGATGTCTCTAGTCTCTAGAACTTGACAGGAATCTAACTGTGGCAAATTTATTTGTTCGGACTTAATTCTGTATAAAGTCTCTTTGTATAAATTACTCTTTGTTTGTTGACCTCTATAATTGAAATAGATTAGGGCAAAACGTAATAACTTAGAAAGTCGTTGATCTGGAAGCTGCACAAGAACCCAAAAACCAAATCAACAGAGCTTTCGAGGTCGTCCATAGAGATGAGCTTTGGGAAAGCAACAACATCAAGGACATGGCCAAGACATCACTGTAGTGGCATCACTTTAGTGGTAAGTCTCTAAATGTCCTCAAGTGGGAGAAATTGCCCAAACTCAGGTGTGGCAAGCTTGTGAAAACTTACTCAAGAAAAATCCAAGATGTAATTGCTGCAGAAAGGGCTAACAAAGTATTGAATCAGGGTCTATTTTAAATGAGTTTTCAGTTTTAGTTAAAAAAAAATATAAGTTTTAAATAAAAATAAAAATTTTGAGAAAGCTTTGAACTTAAGGTGAATTTATAGATTAATATAGATTTAGTGCATGCATTAATGGCCAAAAAAGTATATTTTAATTATAATCTATATCTATAAGGCCATAAATTGGGAAGGAGTCTGATATGTGATATATGAAATCAGATATATAAAACATCATCACTGCTTTATCCTGTGAGAAAGTATATAATCAAAAAACACTGCAGTTCTTTCTGTGGGTAGTTTGGAGATATCTGATAATTCATTTTATATTCATGTTGATTGAATCTTATTTACTGGATCTTTATGCACAGGTAAAATTTTACATAAACACATAAAAGCAAGGGCCATTATTGAAAAGTTCCATGAGACACGACACCCACTTTTTAATTGGTGTGTGTGTGTGTGTGTGTGTGTGTGTGTGTGTGTGTGTGTGTGTGTGTGTGTGTGTGTGTGTGTGTGTGTGTAATTTGGTGCTCTTTTCTTCCGCCATTTTTCAAGGTGACACCGCAGGGTCCTTCAGGGCTTTCTTTCCAATCCTTTTTGGGATTGAAATTATGATGGAGTAATTTTTCCACCGAAAATTGCCTCTGTCACTTGTGGTCGGTATCTCTATATATTTCTCAAGTGGATTTCTCTCTCTCTTTCTCTCTTTCTGTCAGATACTATGGCAATTCATTTCTGCTCATTAATTCTTAGTATGATGTTGCCCGAGATAAGTTGATTTATCATGCAGCTTTTAGAACATTATGGGTCTTTACACTGAGTTTGAATAGCTCAATTATTCATGACTGACTGACTGATAATCAAAAATAACCAGAAAGGTGCTTAAGAAAAAAAAAGTCATACTGTATGTCACATCAAATCTCACAAAAAAAGAAAAACCCTTTTGCTTGCAAATATACCTGCTTGTTTCCGGTGTAAAATAAAAAAGGGTTGTGTCATTAGAGATTTACGGGCTGATTCCACTGAGGAAACGTGCCCTCATTTTATTTTCAATAGAAACTTCTCTAATTATATTGAAGTTAACTTCCTGGTGGTCGATTCAAGGGCAAAGGAGTTACGTGTGTGTGATTTTACCCTTAAAAACAGGGCTAGGAGAAATATTTCCACTGATATTTTAGCACATGGTGGTACAATTGCTGAACGAGCAGACCCTTACATGAGATTAAACAAGGAAACAAGAGAAAATAGCACAATCAACTCGACAAAAAATGAAGGAATTAAGAAAATACATGATTGAGAAAAAATAAAAATAATATAATAGTAAAGAAGAAAAGACTTAATAGTGAAGTGAGAAGTAAGATCATGGAGAAGCTTGAGACAATACAATAATATTACAATATTAGACAAAATCTTTGTAAACCACTGAAAAGAGAAGAGAAGAGAAGAGAAGAGAAGACAAGAGAAGACAAGAGAAGACAAGAGAAGACAAGAGAAGAGAGGAGGCAGGGCTTGGGTTTTAGTCAGTACAGTAAAGCCTTTAGCCACTACAGACTTCTTTCTGCTTCAGGGTTTTTAGACACCATATGGCACTGAGAGATGAATCATTCATCTCTCACTGTAATTCTATAATTCTGCTTTGCGTACACAACATTAGACAAACATATTTTCATACAGCTCCTGTCCTGGACATATAGAATT
Organism: Tachysurus fulvidraco; assembly: GCF_022655615.1. NCBI lineage: Eukaryota > Metazoa > Chordata > Actinopteri > Siluriformes > Bagridae > Tachysurus > Tachysurus fulvidraco. Next base: position 14,859,999 of record NC_062526.1, on the reverse strand, counting down.
TTTGGTCGTTTTAGTAATTTGCCCCCACGCTTGTCTTGAAGACACCTACAGAGTTGAAAAACCACATCAAAATCACACAGCCATCTAAAACATAACTATTTGACTTTGCAGGTGAGCTGACACAGATTTTTTTTTTTTTTTTTTTTGGCCTTTTGAATAGGAATACAAAAAGCTCTTTTTTTCCAGTGTGAGACCGTCTGCCCTGTCCAGCACACGTCTATTTGTCTGCTCTGGCTTATTGTCCTGCCTGTTTGCTTTGGTCATTACATCACAATTATGAGGGGAAAAAAGGAAACGGATGGAAAAGAGAGAGAGGGAAAAGACAGAAATTTAGGTCAGTGGAGATGAGCTTGCGGCGATCTGTCTACCACAGGAGGAGTGTGTACACACACACACACACACACACACACACACACACACACACACACACACACACACACACACACACACATATATGTGCACATGCACACGTGGGAGAAGAGTCACTCACTTGTATATCGTCCTCTGTAAAGATATAGCTGATTATAAGTCTTGATATATGATAACTACACGTGATGTGTTGTAAAATGGTTTACCTTAAAAAATTACAGAGTCTACTTGCCTCAGAGAATAGAGTTAAACAGAAAGTGAATTTTCCAGTGTGTCAAGACAATACAACTTTCATTCTTTTAGTTAAATACATTTATTTCGTATTAGTTTCAGTGCAGTTACTAAATAATTCAAAGTGGCTGTTGTTATAAATGAATAACTGAGAAGTCATCTGAGAGTTTAAAGTGTAGACGTGCAGATTATGTTAACAAGGCTTGAATTTTAATGTGGCACTGACAGGTGACTCTTAATTTACCAGCCATGGTGATGACTTACCTAAAAATAAAAAAAATAAAAAGGTGCATGTATTACAATGTGTTGAAGCACGTCTCTTTACATTTACAGCATTTGGCAAACGTCCTTATTCAGAGCAATTTACAGTTAATCTCATTTTATACAACTGAGCAATTGAGGGTTAAGGACGTTGCTCAGGGGTCCAGCAGTGGCAGCTTCCTTTACATGCACCATTACATATGAACAATACTTAACCTTCTCTTTCTGATTTATATCACAGCTATTTATGGAAACTGTGATTTCTTTCCCAGAAAGAGTTTAGGCAGATCAATTGAGGCACTGCATAGGTGGTGTGAACACATCTGGTCAAATGGTGACTGAGCAGACAGCACAAAAATGAAAAGCATGTAATGGGGACAAGTGAAAGCACATGTTTCTTAAGGCAGCCAAGATACAAATGATCTAAAAACAGCGCTCGTTTAGAGCTGAACGGAAGTGAGTGAAAATCTTGTTTTAAATGAATGTCAAACATTTCATTTGTAGACATGACATAATTATTTTTTTCCTTTCTCTTTGGAGTATAAGAGATTAACATTATTATGTGACATCGTTATTATTCAGATTGTCAGTAATTTGTATAAATATTTCATCTTTGTTTGCAAAAGTTATGTCTGTTTTACTGGCAACACATTTTGAAGTCTAAAGAGTAAAATGTTTTTTATGAGAAGCATACGAGTAAAAATTATAAATAAACAAGGCCTGAAAGAACAAAAAATACGTCTAAAAAATAAACAAACTGCTGTGCGTTAATTTGGCACGCAGTTTGCGGAAGTAATTCACCAGAGACCGAGGAGGGGCGTGGTTTAGTGTCCATCGGAGAGTGGGCGGGGACAAGAGCGCCGGTCCAATCAGCGGCGCGCTCGCGCGGTGCCTCGCGCCCGGCGCGGTGAAAACCTCCCGGCCGCAGGTGTCATGTGAAACGCCGCATGCTCGCTGTGACTGGCGCAGTGTTTGGGAAATGTTTCTATTCTCTCGTCTCTCTGTCGGCCAGTGACACCAGGCAAAAACTTTATATCCGAGGATCTTGGTTTTGTCTTTCTTTCTGTTGTTACTTCTTTCTTTTCCCTCGTGTGTGTGTGTGAGAGAGAGTGAGTGTTTGTGTGTTTCTTCATGCCTGCCGCGTCCGGGAGCGAGTTTCCACCACTATGCGAGGTAAGAACCTGGACTGTGTGTGTGTGTGTGTGTGTGTGTGTGTGTGTGTGTGTGTGTGTGTGTGTGTGTGTGTGTGTGTGTGTGTGTGTGTGTGTGTGAGTGAGAGAGAAAGAGAACCTGGACTGTGTGTGTGAGAACCCGGGCTCTCTCTCTCTATGTGTGTGTGTGTGTGTGTGTGTGTGTGTGTGTGTGTGTGTGTGTGTGTGTGTGTGTGTAAAAAAAAAAAGAAAAAGAACGAACCTGGACTCTCTCTCTCTCTCTCTCTCTCTCTCTCTCTCTCTGTGTGTGTGTGTGTGTGTGTGTGTGTGTGTGTGTGTGTGTGTGTGTGTGTGTGTGTGTGTGTGTGTTTTAATGGATAATTCATTATAGATCAGATTCAAATGAATCATGACTCAGATTAATTTGCACAGTGTTTGTTTTTTCCTCTTATGAGACGCTGAGTCTGTTGTTTGTAAACACGTTAATGATCCTGCAGTGTGAGTAACTGTCATATTCTCATAACACTGACTGTCTGTTAATAATATTGATAATAATATTATAGTTCTATACTGAGCTCTAGTGCGTTGTTTTTGTCACCGTCGCATTAACACAGTGTTCATTATTCTGTACACTTTAGTGACTGAAGCACTTTAACAGTTAATTAAAGGCGTTTCATGTTTGTTATTTATCAGACAGCATTAAGTTTGATCCACTTTTATAGACCCTATATAACCTGTAATTTGAATATAATAGTTTTATTTTCTTTAATTAAGGTGTATTTCAGTAAAAGGTCAGGTATAGAAAGTAAACTGTTTAATATTCAATAGATTTCAGTTTCAGTGTTTTATAAAAGTTTTGAAGTATTACTTTCGCTTTTGGAAGGAAAGATGTTGAGTTTACACAGTGATTGGAAACAGTTATTGCTTTAAAAGTCATTAATCGCTCACTAAGTTTTCACACCCTGGTGTAAAAACCCTGGTGAGAATCGGATGCTAACCGTTTTTAGCTTAACCACTGTACACGGCTTGCTCACATGGAGTTGTTCGGGATTAATACAATTGTTTATACTTTTACGATATCCAGTATTGTTATTTCTTATTGTTTTTATTCCGTAGTGTTTATATTTTTTGCTATTTTAAGCTCAAGACGTAACCGTTAGCTGAAGCGTCAGACAGCACGCGCTGAAGGAAAATCAACACTGACGTCCATTTTTGTTTCACAAATAAAATAATTGTCAGGGAAGACACTGGAATGTAAAATTACAATGGATATTATCTCTACTCAATGTTGAAAAACTGAACTTAAATGTGGGAAAACGACGTTGACGTCGTCCACAAGGCGCCGCTTCGCGCCCAAAGTTCTCACTGCAGCTTCCGGGCCGCTTTGATCAGTTTGTCGGTCACTTTTTTCAGTAACTTATCATTTGTAGGCGTTTGGTCTTGCAGTTTTCTACACGCGGAAGGACACCTGATTAAACACAGGAGTTATTCGGTTTATTTATTTTACACACTGGTTCCAGTTTATACAGTTTAAATAAAATGTAAGTTTGAATTCATAAAGTACCAAAATAAAATATTTCATCAAATTTAAAAAAAAAAAAAAAAACATCACTAAACTGGTTAAGTTTACACACCCCGAACAAAATCTATTCCATATTATTCCAGATTTCATTATATCAGGTGAGAAATACTATATATGCTAATGCATGGTGTTAGGGAGGGAAAGTCAAAAGCACAACATCTCCAGGTTTCTCTTAAGGCAAAAAAAGGGAAAGAAAAATAAAGGACTTCATTTAAATGAAAGAGTTGAATTAAACTTTCCATTTCCTTAACCCTGGAGTGTATCTGTACCTGGGGTGCGTATCTTTTACATGGTGATGTTAATGCGGTCTATAAATGATTTATGTTGCATATTCAGACCCTAAAGGCCTCTCTTGTACCTTCGGTTTAAATGTACACTGTGAATGTTTCCAGGAAAAAAGATAAACACTAAAGGTACAAATGATGTACAAGTGATGAGACCACCTCAGTGACCTCAGGAAAGGTTTACAGCACTGTGGCACAAAGCTGATCATTTTAAATGAACAAAGAGGTTTTATTTTAATAAATAAAATATGGGTCAACACTGAAGCTGACTAAATTGTCTAGATTTGATTTTTGATTGACTAGATTTTTTAGCCTCTTCAGCCTTCATTTTGAATGAAAACATTTTCCATTAGTGCAAAAAAAGTTCTAGAAACTTTGCGAGAAAAAGAAAAGACCTTAAGAAAAATTTCTGACACATGGGGAGAATCAGTTTACAATCAGTTTTCTTTGCAGAGGCCATTTAATTTCTGCTTCTTAAAGTAAATCTAATTATGTATATATGAATACTATTAAATGGTGCTATTTCCGATTGTATTCATTTTATTTAATAATCAAAGAATTTGTATATATTTCAGTGATTTAATTTTGTTGGTCACTGTGTCAATTTTGTAATTGTTGAATGAACATGGATATAAACATGGACTTCTAGAATAGCTCTATAATAAGCACAATGCTAAACATTTTGATCCAAATTGAAATCTAGCTGAGAAAAGAAAGCTAGCAGTGTATAAAGCTTCGTTATGCACTTGCTCTTCTAGCGTATGTGAATATGGACATTTTTAGACATTACATGATGACCTGAGATGAATATGGATTCTTTGTAAGATTTTTACCTAACATTCTCATTTGCTGTATTTTTATATCGAATGATATGGTTACGTTTAAAAACATGACCGATTAACTCATGGCTGTCTGTAGGAAGCAGAGTTTTTTCGAGATTTATTTTATTGTATTAACAGACTTTTGTAGCCGTGTGTTTAAACCGTACGTATGTTTGTGTTGTGCGTTTCTGCGTGAAGGAACCTGTACAGTGTTTCTCCAGAAATCTTTTGCCTGTCAGTCATGCTGCTGCCATTTGAGTGTGTTGTTGGAGACTTGCATGTTTCAGTGCTCGACAGGAATCAAAAGCTTTCTCTGGTTGCCAGGTTGATTAAAAGTACACCGGCAAAGCATCCGATCTGGTAACATGAGAATCGACTGCCTTCCAAAAGCCTTTCTCCATTTCACCAGGATGTATTGCTTATACACACACACAAACAAAGAGACAGAAAGAGAGAGAGATACAGAGAGATATTTGGAAATAATTGCAGGGGCGGAAAAAGAGCAAGCTTTTCACTTTGTCCAGAGTTTCCTCTAGTTCCTATGAGATCCTTCTCTTTTAGTCCTCGTTTCCACCAAACACTAAAACACAATCAAAACCATGCTCATCTGGTACACACAAATGAATGAAGAGCCGATCAGACAAAAATAAAATGTGTGCAGTTAGAAAGAAGGCATGAGTTTCATTGATGTTGGATTTCTGTTGATTCTCTTCTGAGACTAACAGTATACAGATAATACACTAGCTCCTGGTTCAGGATCTTTGCATCAGGGCTAAGAGTTTAAGCACTTATCGCTGTTGTAGTGTGTGTTAGTGTGTAATAGCAGGGTGTGGAAACAGGACAGACTTGACAATAGATCATTATTTTTCTTAAATGTACTTGACTCTTACAAATATTTGATTATTGATGGACATACAGCTAAAGTCCTACAGCAAAAGGTGACTAATAATCCCTTTCAGAAATGAAACCTAATCTTTATTTTCAGTTCATTTATTTCCTGTTCTGATTGGTGATTTTTTTTAAGTGCTGGAAAGTTGTTGCCGATTGTTTGTTTAAAAGACAGAAAGAACTAGTTTGTTTGAGGGTCCTGACTGTTTATGGTTGTGAAACTTTTTGTCATATTGATTTAATAAAGAAACTAGTGAGATTTTTTTTGAAGTAGCTATGGAGTTAGGAAAAAGGTGTCGCATGTAGGACGCTGACGATTTTCAAATTATGGAGCTCATTCTAAGAAAAAGGTGTAGCACATCTTTAAACATAAATGTGGCTTTAAAATAAGGAGCAACATGCATAAACTGAACACTGAAAATTGAACCAGACTAAACATTTATATTACTGAGATTTTCTATTAGTATTGTAAAAAATATTTAGAGCATGTCTTAAACACCTTACATTTTGATGACATCAACAATATATTTTTGTCTCAGTAAAATTACATAAAAACTTTTACTTCAGTTTCCACAAAAGAAATATTGACATTTCATGTGTCAGGGATCAAAGATTTTAGTTAAAAAAAAAATTCCAGAAGCTTGTTGTTTGGAATCCCATGGTCTTTTTGTTTAGATTTTGCAAAAATCACAGCGATGCAAACCTTTGCTCACAGGTATATGATCCTCCATGAAGCAGCGCAGACCAAATAATGTTTCTGAAGCTTCTTCCACATTCAGTCGCTGCTCATACATCAGTCGACTAAATCTATTTTGTAATGTATACTCCAGTGCTTATGTTTCTCTCGTATGTGAATGTTTGTCTGCTGTAAACCTTTCACGAGGTCCGTGCTACGTTCGAGAGGTAAAAGAAAGACGCGCTTGCGTCTTTGTCCTGCTCCTAGTGAGCAGATGGGCATGACGGAGGCTTTCCTCTGATAACACAGAATTGTACACGCATGATTGTTTAGTGGCGATGCTCTGGGAGGATGGGTTTCACCTGTGGGAGCTGCATTTCAGGGCTGTAGAGAGAATACAGGAGAATGCATACCTGTGCTGTGTGTTAACCTCCGAGTGCTCTACGGTTTCTGCAGCCAGGCTAAAGTTTCCACAGCACCACAGGAGTAGCTGAGAATGAGTGAAGAGAGAAAAGGAGAGAGGGAGGCCTGTGCTTGAAGGAAAGTGGCTTGTGTTATGCAAGTAGAAATACTAGATTTTTTTCATTTCTCTTCGTGAAAGAAAAAACAAAACATGACTGTCTTTTTGGTTTTGCTAATAAAGCTATGATGAGATTTGTAAAGCTGAGAGATTTTCGATAGAGGAAGCTGTCTACCAAAATTTGATGATCAAGTAATCGAATAAATTGAATTAGTCAGAGAAGAAAACAAAGATAGTAAGAGTCAGATTTAGAATGATGCTTCAACATGGGCACTGAAGAATCTCCATGGTCTAATACAAAAAATATCCAAGATGGATTAATACTTATAAAAGGCTTCTCTCTCTCTCTCTCTCTCTCTCTCTCTCTCTCTCTCTCTCTCTCTCTCTCTCTCACTGTAACTTCTTATTTCATTCATTGGGTTTATTTACATTAATACACACAATCTATAACTGTCACTCGTCATTCATTGTGTGACTCTTCATCATGATTGCATGGGACGGGTACACACATGGCTAAACCTTTCTGTATTTAATAAGAAGTTACTGGCATGGAGTGTGTCATAAAACATGTTTCACTCTCCTCATGCTATAAGGTGGGAAAAGTGTACTGCTCTCAGCCAGGGTGTGTGTCCACTTTATTATTAAATTTTTTTGTCTGCGTGAAAGTGAGATTGGCAAATAGATTCCAAAGAAGGGTGTGAACGATGGGAAAGAAAGGGATAGATAAGCAGAGCCTAGGGAGAGGAGGAAGAAAAAGATGTTAGAGAAACGCTCGGGAGATAAGGGTGTTCACGTATAACGAGGATGTGTGTGAAAGAGAAAGAAAGCCAACGATGTGAGAGGACAAAGAAGATAGATGAGAATGGTAAGAAAAACCTGCGTGTATGTGTGTGTGTGAGAGAAAAAGAGAGACAGCTCACGGGTGAAGAGATGTCTGTGATCGTTTTGCGTCAGGCTCATGGGGCCACTTTGGGGAAAAAACTCGTTATCCTGAATCAAATTGTGGCCCGAGGCGAGCTATTAACATTCTGCCCTGGGAGAGAAAGCGCGCACACACGCGCACACACACATTCAGCAAGACAGGTCGGTGTTCAGGTGCATTTGGAGCTGATGACTGTTGATGATATTCTACAACAAACGGTGACATTTAACACATAACACTTTAATATGACACCAGTGAAAAAGTGAAGATGAAGAGAATGGGGGAAAGAACTGAAACAACCAAACCAATAAATACAAAGAAAGATTGAAAGAAATGGACGAATCAAGAGAGGGAGAAAAACAAGCAAACAAGGATGAAAGCAGAAATAAACAAACATTAAGAGAAAGAACCAAACAAAAAGGGGAGCTGGAAAAAAGAATATACAAACAAAGTAGAAATAAGTACAGAAAGAAGGAAAAAAGTGAAAGAAATGAACAGAGGGGGAAAGCAAAGAAACTAATGAATCAAGAGAAGGAGAGAGCAAAACAAACAGAAAGGGGGAGAAAGTAACAACAAAAAGTAGAAAGGAGGCAAAGAAAAAAAAACAAAAACCATGAACATGAGGAAAGAAAAATGAACAAAGTGGGGAAAAAGCAAACAATGAAATATGAAAGAAACAAGGAGGAAGTCAGAAAGAAAAAGAAGGAAACAAACAAAAACAGACAGAAAGGAAAGGAAAAGCAAACAGACAAGATGATGAGTAAAAGAAAGAGAGGATGGAAAGAAACCGTAATCATCTTGATCCTGGACGTGTCCTTCAGAGATTTCAGTAAGGAAGGACGGAGCCGAATCAACATGGAGTGTTGCATCATATTCAATTTTCTGTAGGGACCAAAAGGCCAGATAAAATCAGTTATACAATTAAACTAGCTTTATTCTAGAATGCTGAACACAATAGAGGTTTTTTAAAATTTGTCAGTTTTCATGTTGTCATGTGATAGAGCGAGGGAGAGAGAGTTAGTAAGAGTTAGGACGAATTAAAAGTAGAGATAATAGGAAAGTTAGACAGTTAGAGAAAGAGAGAATAAAAGAAGGAGAGAATGAGAACATACAAGGATGAGAGGATGAGTGGGAAAGAGAGAGGATGAGAGGCAGAGAGAGGGAAAGAGAGATTAAGGCAGAGGGATTGAGTGAGTGAGAGGATGCTGTCCCACAAACAGCCAGTTATGACACTGTTGTACCACCCCTAGGCAAGTGTCTTACTAACCTACTTAAACTGTTTACATCCCCCCCTACCACCACCACCACCACACACACACAGACTGCAATGTTTTGCACTGAGCACCTGAACCCAAAATGTGGCATGTGGTAGCTCAGTGGTTAAGATGATGGACTACTGTTCAAAAGGTCATAGGTTTGAGTCCCAGGTCTGGTAAATGCTGTAAATGTAAAATTTGTGTGTGCCACATATAATATTCCAAATGACGTGGAATACAGAAGTGTTTAGAGTGAACACACTACTCACACTATTCATATGGCATTAGTATGGGATCTGGGATGCAGCTATAGACAAACATTTTTATATATATAATGTGAGATTAATGTGTCTTAGCTGTGCTTCTTTAAAGAAAGAAATTTGTTTATTTTCCTTTCTAATCTCTGCTCTGTATATCAGCATCTAAACAGTGTAATGAGCCCTAACATTTGCATATGCGTCTCCTATCCTGGACTCCAGCCATTGACACCCTTCTGCTAACTTAGTGAAGTAGCCAATCACGGCTCAGTGCTGCAGTTGGGCACAGATGATGCCAGGGCCAGCGGGGGAATGTCCCCGGCCTCGTCAACAATTACCCACAATACAGAGCAGTCTCTGTACATAAGTATTTGCCAGGGGCCAGGGTTGTACTAGATGGCTGGTGCCTTGTGGAACTGCATTTTCTCAAGGTGGTTCACATGGTGTCAGTCTTTTCTGAGGGTTCTACATAGATACACTGACCCTGCAACAGAGAGAATGAAGGGCCTTGCTCACAGGGCAGCTAGGCAGTGCTGGGGCTTGAACCAGAATGTTATTGAACTATTCTGAACGTTTTTAGTAGGGATGTACCGATACCACTTTTTCTCTTCCGATCCGATTCGATACCAGCGTTTGCCAGTATCGGCCGATAACGATCCGATATCTGTGTTCTTTTCTACCTTTAAAACTAAAGAATGTATACAACTTGTTTAGTTATTAAGATGTATATACTATATTTAAATACAAAAATACCTATTACTGGATGAAAAATGAAAACACAAGAAACCTTAAAAAAAATTAATGCAGTTGCAAACAGTACTTTTAACAGTTAGTGGTATAACAATCTAAACCATATATATGCAATTATTAAATTAAATTATTTTCTGAAGAAAAAGCAATATTTTAAAGTGAATCTTATATTAGAACTCTTGAAACACAATGCAAAATGTATTAAACAGTAAACCCAAATGAGCGATTTATTTTATATTAATATATATGTATTTTCATTAATGCAATTTAATATATAAGTGTATTTTTCTAAGTTTAAGCAATAGTCTATGATGTTTGCTGTTCATTAATCAACCACCACGGACATGGGCGTCGGAAGCAAATAAAAAGGGGGCGTGTCCTGTCCCACACACTTATAATGGTTCCGACGCCCATGGATTTCAGGATGCAGGAGCGTGGACAATGCTGTAGGTAAAAAGCAGAATGGAGTTTAATGTATTAGGGCATTCCTCAAGCAGAATGGATTCGACTGGCGGCGCAATGAAAAGTATTAAAAAAAGACATAGAGACGCTGAATAGAGACGCTAAAAGTGGGTGGGTCCAATATTATTGGTCTTAAAAAGTGGGTGGGTCCTGTCCCACCCACATATAATGGTTCCGACGCCTATGACCACGGGTATCGGATTAGGATCGGTCACGCACCACCGATACCTGATCCACTCAAAATGCTTGGATCGGCGTCGATACCGATCCAAAATATCGGATCGTTACATCCCAAAGTTTTTAGCCACCACAGCTGAATTGTCTGAGCGGTAACAATGTATTACACTCCTAATCTAATTACTGGTAATGCCTGAGGATTCGTCATCCATATCTGACCGCCCTTAAGCGTGTGTCAATGAATCTTACCCCAAGGCAAAAGATGTGAAACATGGATGAACACCACATGCTGGTCCAATCTGGGACCAACCAGTTGATGAACTACTTTAAATCTCCACACCATTCAGTTGGAGCACTTTGTTCCACAGGTTTTCAGCCAAGGGCAAAGGAAATAGAAACCTTTTTTTGCAATTGCACACCTAAGATCAGAAGTTAAACAGATGATTAACGTAATCTCTCTGTATTCTTTCAGCAGCCACATATCCTGACTCTGAATATGTTTCTTGATTATTAGCTGAAACAACCCCGAGCGAACAAAAACATGGGGAAGTTTGCCTACGTTTAACACATTTCAGTCAATTATGCTTAAAAAAATGTTGGAGGAGCGTTCAAAATGGGGGATCCCCCCACAGAAGGACCCTTCATAGTAAATTTGACAATTAAATCAGCTTGGTTATTCGATTCAAATGTGTCTATGGTTCTCATTTGGGATAGAGGTTAGAGATATATAATAACTTTAAACTTTAACATTTTTATGCTGTTTCTATACATAAGTAAGGCTGCTTTTAGACAATGTGAATTGCTAAAAGAGCTATACAAATAAGTTGAATTGAATATGGTTCAATTCAATAATGATCATACATTAATCAATTTTAAAATAAGCATAGTTCACTTATAAATAATAAAGTCTGCTTGAGGCCTCGGTTGCATGTGAAAAGCCATGAGGGGTGTCTTATGAACTCAGTTTTCATATGTGTCTGAGTATCTTTTTAGGGAGTTTTCACAAAGCTGTGGTTTGAATCTTGAGTGAATTTTTTTATTTTTATTTTTTTAAATCATTGATGATGCAGCCCATAACCAGAATAAATGATTTCACAGCATTGGTTGTTTGTTCATATGTGCTGCTGTGAGTATGTGGAAATAATTCCTCGCCTACACAGCACAAATCTGAGCCTCTGATTAGAATATTCATCCACGGCTTTAGCATGTTACCAGGCAAACAGCCAAATAACACAACAGCAGAAATAAGCTGAGAGAAATTCCTGAGAAAGCTAGCTCAAGTTCAAAGCTTTCATTTTTTTTAACCTCTTTTAACGTAAGCTTCAAATCTGTTTTCTTGAAAATGTTGACTCGCATACTAAAAAGCTTATTTTCTAAGCATGTGTGCTAATAATAATAAATAAAAATCTAACAATAGTGATTATTATTAACATGTTAATCATTCATATTAGCATTACAACATAGCAGTGATGTTGTTTTTTTTACGCTTATCATGGCACGTTGTGTGTGTGTGTGTGTGTGTGTGTGTGCGCACGTGTGTTTGTTCTTAAGTTGAGGTACTCCTAGCCACTTTAATGACTCTCATTAAATAAAACTATAGAGAGAAAAGGTATCTCCAGAGACATGAGTGCTATATTGTCATTAGGACACAGTTACTAAAGTACACACACACACGTGCAAAAAACAAACTGAAATCACATTCATATTAATGTATGATATGGCTGGGCTAGCTGGTGTACAGGTATTACAGTGTCGTCTGTCCTCAGCTAAGCTGAATTAAGCATGGAATCGCCAGCACTGCATTCCCTGTCTTATATAATCTAGAGATAAAGAAGCCCTCATGGCTAATAGGCCTTAACACACACAGACGCCGCATTTATTCGCATCAACACACAGCGGTCTCTTAGCATTTTTTGTTCATTTTCTGTGAGCAGGTTTGAGAAAGAGAGATGGAGAAAGTATGTCTGTGGTGTTAAATTGTGTCTGTGTATCATATAAGAAATTACGTGCTATTAAAAAAAAAGTGACCTTTTGCCCCAAATGTTATAACCCAAAAATATACTTGGTGTGTGATTTAAATTTTCCTTAATGCGGATGTGTGTAAATCAGGGATTTACCATTACTGATGAAACATTCGGAGTGTTTTGGGGGTGGTGTTGACATCACATCCTGCACAAATGTGACAGTGGCATGGATGATCGCAGTGACAGGTCGACTAAATGCACCTCCTACCCACAAACTCCAGGGAGGCGCTGGTCGTCCTGGCAACCGAGGCACAGACACGGACATCTCCTTATTTTTTATGACAGGCCTACGCATGTAGAGCCTCTGGCCATTATAACACACACACCCTTACAGAGCATCTTCACGCTCTTCAGCATCCCTCCACCACACGCATCCTACAAACTGAATTCAGAGATTTGAGAAAGCAAACCAACCAACTGACACATCAAGGGTTAAACAAAATGGCGGTTTCTTTGTATACCAAAGCGATTTGTCTTTATATTTAAATGCTTTTCTTAAAGATCGAAAGATTGCTGTACATCATAACAGAATGCTGATAAACGCACGACAGTCCTGATTTTATAAGGATAAAGGCCTGCGTATGGACAGTTTGAGCGTTTGTGTGTGTGTGTGTGTGTGTGTGTGTGTGTGTGTGTGTGTGTGTGTGTGTGTGTGTGTTCTCTGTTTAGTTACATTGTTTGACCCTGTTCTGGTACTAGACAAACTGTGCTTCTAGATGGTAGACAGCTGAAATTAACTGCCCTGTGTGTGTGCGCGTGAGTCACTTGACCATTTCAGTGCCGTTGAAATCACACCGCGTAACACAGCTAGTCTGAGAGATTCATCATTCTGTTGTAGCCATGTATTTAACTGTTTAATCTTTTAACTGCTGCCAAAATTGTACAAATCAGTGATTACACTACAGCCTATGGATACATTATTGAATAACTTAAGTGGTTTCACAGCACTGCAGTTACCACAGCAATCTTAATGAGCATTTGATCTAATGCTTGATTTAATCGATTTAATTGCTGTTCTGTTTGTATTTGGGTTTGACTGCAGTACCAAATTGACTGAACACAAGTTTTTTAGGGCAAACCAAGCATTGTGACCTAATGGGTTTTAATGGTTTTCTTACAGAGGTAACTGATTTGCAAATCTCTGGCTTTTCTCATTTCTGAAAAGCTAATTGCTTAATCGAATCAGTTAGTAATCAGATACCAGCCTCTGTTTTTTTTGTGTGTGTGTGTGCATGTGTGTGTGATGCAAAGCACTGATACCGGAGATCCTTCCAGATAAATAAGCATCTTCTGACAGCATATCAGTGATTGTATTTCTGTACTTTTTCATTAGTCCTTGATCAAGTGCCTCATCCACTGTTCAAGTCCCTGTGAATGAGCTGTTACTATAGAAACCATAATATATTATGGTATAGTTAATTAGCCCTATACACAAATGAAGGGTTTTCCCAGGTTGCCACACATTCTTGCAGCTCACAAGCTCGTGTATACTGTGTGTGTGTGTGTGTGTGTGTGTGTGTGTGTGTGTGTGTGTGTGTGTGTGTGTGTGTGTGTTAATCTCATTAGATTTTTCAGTGTACACACATACATATTTAATACATGCATATTAATACAAACCTCTAGGTAATACAAATACACACAGGTTGTTTACATTTCAAGAGATGTGCATAAAGATACATATACACATCACACAGACACAAGGACGCACACCAGCCACTCTGAGCATGTATTTACAGACACAGATTATCAGGCACATCCATGTGCTGACAAACACACATGCATGCGCACACACACTCATACAGCGGGTGTGTTTACATGCGTGCATGTGTGTCTGCTGTGCTTTAAGGTGAAAATGAAATCGGATGTCGTTGGTAAGTGAAAGTGACTTTGTCCTTTTTGCATGTAGGAAATGTATTTTTCCGCTTTTCTATATATTCTACTTATCGTTCTGCTGTCGAAGTGAACATGATCTGGAACATGAGGGTTACTCATGCTTCAACAGGAACTAATGAACCTAATTCTGTATGTCAAAAGTTTTGCCTTGTTTTTTTTTTTTTTTGTATTTATTTATTTTTTTTAAACATGCGATGCAGCCTCAGAGGTACGGTGTAATGTTGGGAGAAATTAATTGAGAGTCATTGCATCAGATAAGCATGTGTAGAAGAACGTGTGTAGAAATGATTTAGGATTAGAACGTTTTGCTAATCTCTTTATTGTGAGCGTGCAGCCTCAGCATGCATCTCTCTCTCTCACTCTCACTCTTCTGTCTTCGGTCTTCTTTCATTCCTGATTTTAAATCCCATTTTTCTCTCTCAGATAAGAGAAATTTCTGGATTGTGTATCTCCTTGTCATTGCAAGTCCTTTAACCTTAATTGGAACTGTAGTTTTCAGTCTTTCTCTTTCAGCTTCCAAACACTTGACGCTTTACTATAAAACTGTTCCTTCATAAGTAGAACTAAATATTCATTTAGCAGCCTGAAGAACATTTAAGCATTTCCCAAAGGAGCTCCATATTTGAAACATATTTAAAACAGCACATGTGCCACTCAGCATGCGAATCACTAAGTGATTGACAGGTGCGCAGGTTGCAATCTTCCATATCCACTGCCCCCTTTCCTCCGTTTCAAATTAATAATCTTTTGGCTGACTCCAATTTGGTTCTTGCTATACTGTGTAATATACTGTGCTATATATACTATAAATATACTGTGCTATGGATAAAGTTTATAATGATTTCTTTCTTTTTTTGCATTTAATTGTTGCGGATCATTACGCACAATATAACACGAGAGAGAATTAACACAAAATAGAGATTTTTAAGTGATCTTTTCAAATTTTGCAGGGAGAAAAGTTATCAAACAAAATCAAATCAAATTTTATTTGTCACATACACATACATACAGGGATGATATGCAGTGAAATGCTTTATGCAACTGTCCGGTATAAGAATAAAGAATATAAAAAAGTATAAAAAAGCAAAAAATAAAATGAGAATAAAATAATAAGAAAGTATAAACTATATAAGAAAACTATATAAAAAATATGAAATATATATAGAGAATATGAAGAGATAATGTATATACATAAATATACATATACATAAATGTGTATGGTTTTTAAAGATTGTCCTGTATGGTGCAGTATGGTGTGTAAATGGTGTATGTGTTTGCTGTGAAAGTCCACAGTTAAAGTGTCCTTAGAATGTCCAGGTGAAGTATGGAGTTAAGATAGTGTATAAAGTGGCACTGTGCTTTGCAAGTCCAGAGTTACAGTGACAGTCCAGAATTAAAGTGTTCGTGCAAAAAAAAAAGGGGGGGGGGGGTTGTTTTTTGTTTTTGTTTTTTTGCACAGAACAGGGCGGATGGAGAGAGAGGTCCTGTGTTAGATCCTGTGCTCCAACCAGTGCTGTGTAAAAATGTCATTTTAACTCTTAGTAACTCACACAGACAGTTAATAATAAGAATATAATTGGATTCAGTTAAATTACAAACACACACATACACAAAGAGGCTTGATTACTGCCAAACGTGTGAAGTTCTCACCAAGCAGACACCTGGTTTCTGTTTTAATTCCATTAGACACAAGAAAGAAGGTTATTGAAATGTCAGTCAACAAAGGGTTAAGAAAATGATATTCTGAGGCACCATTTGAACCACAGCCAGAGCCATTGTCTCCAAATGGAGGCAACTTGGAGCAGTGGTGAATCATCCCTGGAGTTTTCATCGAGGGTGTCACAAAACATCTGAGGAGCTACACGCTTTACTACCTTAGATCAACAGTCATGAATCCATCATTATCAAGAGGCTGAGGAAAAAAAATCACGGCTATGCACGGAAAAGCTGAATGTCATTCAACATTCTAATTCCAAAATGGCTGGTCATTCAATAGATTAATAATAATAATAATAATAATAATAAAACACCTTGATGATCCCCCCAAGCCTTTGAGGTCTTTTCTATGTCTGTGGACTGAGTGTAACCTGGAACTGTATGGATGACATGAATCCTGCTGTAAAACCTACAGAGCTTTCCACATTCACACCAACACTATAACATGGTGGTGGTAGTGTGATGGTGTGGCTATCAATATTGAGCTAATATTAATTTATTAATAATATAATTCTAACAGATATCTGATAAGTTTTACGAGTGTCTAAATAAATAAACAAACAAACAACAAGCAAGCAAACAAATAAATAAATAGTGTATTTCAGCCTGCCTTTTTTGAAAATTAGTTTTGTCTTTCATCAGCCACTGTACTCCATTACATAACAACTGAAGAGGTTTCTCTCTGTTCAATTTCTTTCAACAAAGACCGCCAACCGTGGCACCAAACAAATAGGTGATCTTTGTATTTCCTTCTGTTGCTTTTTTTTCCCCCTGGAACAGTCTGTTCCAGCCGCATGCTGGAGAGGTCTGTGTACACATGTGTAGCGAATGCAAGGCACCTTTTCACTCTTTGCTCTCCTCGCTGCGGGCTTCAAAATCGACAGCTTTTGTGAAAAGGGCCACCCGTGTCAGAATTATTAGAGAAGCAGTGTCTCGGTGTGAAGTGGCCCTTCATTATCTCAGCCTTTATCTAACCACGAGCGATTGCGTAACTCTCTCTCTCTCTCTCTCTCTCTCTCTCTCTCTCTCTCTCTCTCTCTTTCCTTCTCCTTTCCCTGTCTTTCTGTCGGCAGCCCAAATTGAAGTTATACCATGCAAAATCTGTGGAGACAAGTCCTCAGGGATCCATTATGGGGTCATCACTTGCGAAGGGTGTAAGGTGAGAAAGCATTGTTTTTGTTTCGTAGCAGGTTTTCCCTGGTCTGATTATAATGGGCTGAAAATCTTTATTTAGTTTAGATTTTGGTTCTGTTTATTTCATGTATTGTATGTTTATATAACCTCTATGTCCACTTGATTAGGAATAGCTTTACACTTGTTCTACTATCGAGCTATGCAATCAGCCAATTATGTAGCAGCAGCGCAATGCAGAGTGTCGGTTGACGATCACATCAAACATCAGTATGCAGTTCTGTGGAGGTTGATGAGAGAGTTCAGAGAAGAATGGCCAGCTTCGAGTTCTATACAAGGAACCCACTCATTACATCCACGGTTTGAAAAAGCAGAAAAGTCTCAGAACATGCAACACATCAAACTCTGAAAACTGGGCATAGAAGCCTTTATTATCGCCACATATACATTACAGCACAGTGGAATTCTTTTCTTCACATACCCCAACTAAGGAGGTTGGGGTCAGAGTGCAGGGGTAGCTATAATACAGCACCCCTGGATCAGGGAGGGTTGCTCAAGGGCCCAGGAGTGGCAGCTTGGCTGTGCTGTTCCTTGAACCCTGTATCCTCCGATCAACAACCCAGAGACTTAACCAGTTGAGCCACCACTGCCCCTCAAGTATGGGCTAAAACAACAGAAATACACATCAAGAAAACAGGGATCTAAAGATCAACTGGAAGCTTTTGCATGATTTTTAGGGATTGTGCTGATTGGTTGGTTGTTACACTGCACAAATGAGTATTCCTAATAAAGTGGAGTTTGAGTGTACCTCTTTATTAGGCAGTATATAAGTAAATAATCATAAGGAAAGGTGATTTTAGTGGCTTATACAATATTAAAATAGATTTAATGTTCACATTTTGAACCATATGTGGTTGCACTCTGTAGTGATTTAATTAATAGTATAATATTGTTTTATTTGTCATTGGTATTTTTTTCCAGTGTGTTCTTATTTTGTCTTTAAATTCAGCCTAAAGAGACATGAATTATCTCAAATGGTCCGTAATAAAGGTAGTGTAGTTGTTTTGAAGACGCATCTTTTATCATACAGTATTTTGTTGCACCACAGGGGTTTTTTAGAAGAAGTCAACAAAACAACGCCTCATACTCTTGCCCTCGGCAGCGCAACTGCTTGATTGACAGAACCAACCGTAACCGCTGCCAGCACTGCCGCCTACAAAAGTGTCTCGCTCTGGGCATGTCGCGTGACGGTAAGGCAGCCCCTTCTATCACTATTGCTACTAACACTAATGAAAATGTTCAATGTAATTCTACTTTAATTATATTAATAGAATTAAAACAATATTGATTTAATAAATCAATACATGTAATAAGATCAGTCATGCAAGTGGTTTTGAACTCCTATGTTGGTTCCTACGATTCCCACAAGTTTTTGAGATTCAGTGATTCATTCAAAACTTTTCTAAGAGCTCCCACAGATTTGTCCCTATGGACCCTACAGTTATTAATTTGGCCTTATGAACCTTACAGTTGTTGAGTTGGTCCTACACACCAACATGGGTCTTGTAGACCCTACAGCTGTTGATTTGGTCTTATTGATACAGCTTTGTTGATTCGGCCCTTTGCACCCGGAAGTTGTTGATTTGGTCCTACACACCCGACTGTTGTTACTTTGACTCTAGAGACCCTTTAGTTGTTGATTGGGCCTTATGAACCCTACAGCTGTTGATTTGGTCATAGGACCCCTACAGTTGTTGATTTTGCCCTAGGGACCTTACAGTTATTGATTCGGTCCCACAAACTGTACGGCACATTTTATGCAAAGTTACATTCACCATAGTACACCCTTGTAATTCACTTTCTGCAGTCGGGTAAGTTTTCAACTCTGCAGTTTAGTTTGCTCAGAATCAGGCCGAGACCACGTTGGTTGTTTCCAGAGTGTGACTGCTGTGTCCATCCCACCAGCCTTTAAAACTGAAGGGAAGATTCCTCCTGGATTCCACTGGCCAGACAAAATGTTGGCAGTGTAAAAGCACCCAAGGCAGCTCTATTAGCAGATGTAACAATATTTTTAATCCTTTAAATTGCATGTCAAATTTCATGTCATTAACCTCTTTAATTATGTCTAATAGGAACAGCTGTTTAATCCTTGGCTTTTGTTTTCACTCACACATTGCTCATCTCTGTCTCCTCGATTTCATTGTCTTCAGCCGTAAAGTTCGGCCGCATGTCAAAGAAGCAGCGTGACTCGCTATATGCTGAGGTACAAAAACACCAGCAGCGGCTACAGGAACAGCGGCAGCAGCAGACAGGTGACGTTTACTCGTCCGGTCTGAGCACTCTCGGACACGACCTGGCTGGCGCCTACACCAATGGACATGTCATTGACATGGCCAAGACGCATGCTAACGGAAATCCTGCTGCCTACTACAGCATGGACTCAACCCAGCCGAGCCCAGACCAGTCCGGATTGGACATGGCAGGAATGAAGCCCATCAAACAGGAGCCTGTCTATGACCTGACGCCCGTGCCCGACCTATTCACCTACTCGTACCAGGACAGCCAGCTAGCACCCGGAGTGTCCATGGGGGAACTCGGTATGTCAGAGCCTCGCTGCTTCTGCCTTTTACTATACAATTTTTTATTAATCTTCAATCTTAATTTTAATTAGCCAAGATCAGAATTAATTAATTGCCACTTTTATCTACCCAATCAAATGAATAGAATTACATATTCAAAAGTACTACAATTATACATAGTTGACAGCTCAGGGAAGTAGCTTAAAAACATCTTCACATAAGCACTCCAGATATTCTGAGATTGTTTTAAGATTGTTACAATAAACGATACACAATAGACTTTAAAAAAAAACTGTTTTTTAACCCTATTTATAGAAAATAAAGAACAAAAAATGTGCTTCAGGTGCGATGTTTTTTGATGTTTTTAATCAATTTATTTGCAGCTGCTAAACTATACTGTATAATCGTTATCATTACATATTATATTGTGTTCAAACCATTTCTTTCCCATAAACATTCACATCATTTGTTTGTATTTTAATAACTTGCTGAATTAAAATCAGCTTCTGAGCTGCTTTGAAACCGAAGTTGCATCCATTGATCCACAATGTTTTCATACTGACCCACCATTAACTCAGAAACACTGAGCTGAAAGAATCTCCTGACTTTCACAGTATGGACTTTGTCCATATGTGTTATACTTGTAAATATGATCTTTATTTGTACACACTATAAATGTTTGGGAGAATAATCTTCATCTGTCCGATTGTAGATCCGTAAACAAACGAGTTGAGATCTGTCTCTATTTTCTCCAGACCGAATTGCACAAAACATCATAAAGTCTCATATGGAGACTTGTCAGTACACGGGCGAGGAGCTGCAGCAGCTGTCCTGGCAGACGCATTCATACGAGGAGGTCAAGATGTACCAAAGCAAGGTGAGGAGATTTGTCTTACTTTTATTTTTTGATCATCTCTTCCCATCACTCTGATTCCTACAACATAAACACTTTAGAGTTCCGAGATAATTAATGCCAGATAGCTGTACTGATATTCAGAAGCCAGGTAGCAGCACTTTATTGTGGTTGCTGTCTGCTTTGTAGTGAAAGAGATGAAGCCACTAGAGGGCGCTGCACAAAGTCACAAAGCATATACTGTACTGTACACCAACTGAATTTTCTTTGGTCAGATGGTGTTGATTCATTTTCTATAACAGTATCTCTGACATTCTGCATGGAGGAATGCAGCACAAAATATAAGACAAATAGTTTATGATTAGATTAATAGAAGTGGAGTGAAATCTTTTTATTCTGAAGTTTATCATCGACATAGATAGAAATTAATACATCTATACATCTTATACAACAACCAGTTTCTTCTCTGTTACTGATAGAGAGAGAAAGAGAGAGAAAGACAGAGAAGAAGAAGCCAAAGGCAGAAGACATATCGGAAACCTCTCTCATTTGCCCTGTATCAAATGGATTATGGGTAATTATCAAGCAGTCCTTTGAAAAGGGGTTTATGAAGATTCAGTGCGCAGGGAGAGAGCTGCAGAGTGCACAGAAGCAATTTGCTGACATGAACATTTCCAGTTTTGTCTTCCGGACATGTGATAAATGGCAAACTTCACAAACTTTTCCTTTTCTTGCAGTTTCCTCTGGTGCACGAAGGGACAATTTGTCAAAAAGAGCATCCTACATTCAGTTAAAGCTGTATACAGCATCAAGGATTATTTACTAAGTAATCTTATTAAACATAGCTATAGTGCAACTTGAAATTATTCAGATAATAATCACTTCAACGATTCTTGTCTTTTTGCTACACACCATACTTCTGAAAATTCTGCTTTTAACCATTTTTTTTTTCTTTTAATAGAAGAATATTTTGTATTTAAGTTTCATATTTAATCTCATGTGCATGAACACTGGCAAATGTTACACAAACAGTATTCTGTGTTATTAATGTATTCTAGCAAGTCAAATAAGAACTATTCTTTAGTACCTATTATTCTAAAAACTATTCTTTTAAGACGTCCAAAGGTGTTGCACAGGGGAGAAATTGCATATACAATAACAAGGACAGTCAGAGTCTGATCTCAGTACTTAATCTTTTGCATCAGGATGGTGGATGTGATGTGGAGTGGATTTTCATCCTCTTGCTGCAATGATTTTATTTATGTAAGAATGAAATATTGTATTTTTGTGCATTTATTTGTACAGTTAATATTAGGGAGAGTGCATTAAACCAGCCACTGTATATTATAAGTTAGGCCATCCTTAAAAATATTCTTGTTTGCCGTAATCCGACCGACCCTGTCAATTTAGGACTGACGCAATTTATTTATTTATTTATTTATCTATCTATCTATCTATCTATCTATTTATTTATTTATTTTGCTTTAAGTCCGACCGACTTGCCGGTCGTAAATTTCTGTTAAGACCGGCCTTTTTTTTTTTTTTTTTTTTTTACTCATCAAGCAACTAATACAAAAGCAATAAAATATTATTAACGGGTTCGGGCACCATAATACATCTAAAATTCATTAAAACAGCTTGACACCCCTTTAATTTGGCACGAAGTTCTGGAAAAACTGTGTCCAGCATCAAAATGAGGTTTGCAATGATGTGCCCGAAGTCACGGGTTGAAGACCCAGTCAGTGACGTCACGATATGCTAATTTGTTTAAAGTCACAGCTTTAAACAATCACCATCACCAAAATTTTACTTTTTTTTTACATTGAAACTTGAAAATATATATAGGATGGCCTTAATTATAAGAAATGTAAACATGTGATATCTTGAGTGATGCTTTAAAGTATAAGCATCGCAGCCTTGATTTAGTCACTTTTTATGATTTGCTCATTATTTGTTTATTATTTGTTAATTATAGAACTTAATAATAGACAAGAGATAATAACCAATGCTGTGTCTACATTTGTGTGTGTGCGTGTGCGTGTGCGTGTGTGTGTGCGTGTGTGTGTGTGTGTGTGTGTGTGTGTGTGTGTGCGCGTGCAGTCAAGGGAGGCGCTATGGCAACAATGTGCAATTCAGATCACTCACGCCATTCAGTACGTGGTGGAGTTCGCCAAGCGCATCACCGGCTTCATGGAACTGTGTCAGAACGACCAGATACTGCTGCTCAAATCAGGTCTGTACCTTCACACTCAAAATAAAGAAAAGTTCCTTTTGGCTTTCTGAAAAGTGGTTATGAGGAGAACTCTGTGAGCTCAATAAACCTTTTTTCTATTAAAACACAAGGTGCCATTACTTTTTGGAGTTTTAGCTATATACGTTTTGAAAGGACATGTTTCTGAATGACAGATTTTTAGAAAAGATCTTAGTTGATTACATTTGTGAAATCATTCAAACTGAAATGATAGAAACATTTAAATAAAAGGGAGAGGTTTTGCTCTTATCAATTCTGTAGACAATTTTTTTCTTAAGCGTTGTCATTTTTGTTAAAATAGATTTTAATATTTGAAGTTGCTGTATGTTCTGCCTTGTACATAATAATAATAATAATAATAATAATAATAATAATAATAATAATAATAATAATAATCATTTAAAATTTAGATAATTTCGAATCTACTCCTAGGTTTAAAGCCTATTGTTCTATAACAGCTATGCATTGCTCAGTATATGCAGTAATCTATCAAGGAAAGTATGTATTTGTGAAGGAGTGGGATGTTAGTCTGGGTCTGCCCATAGCTGCTGGGTGATTAAAGAACAGTTAATCCAGAAAAGCTAGTAATCCTTTAACCATAAATTAATATTAACATGCTTGCTATGTCAGCTAATCCTCTAGGTATACATTTAAAACATATCAGGGTGGTGCAATGAAGCCCAGCTGAAGTTCCATTTAACTACGAATCAGAGTGTTGTATTCCACAGCAATTATTCAAATTGGTTTCAGTTTACCAAACAGAATGTCATACATTTTATTCTTTTTTGTAGTTACGTTTTAAAGTTGCAGAAGCAGTGGTAGCTCAAGCTGTTAAGGCTCAGGGTTGTTGATCAGAGGATCAGTGTTCAAGCCCCAGCACTGCCAAGCTGCCACTGTTGGGCCTTTGAGCAAGGCCCTTAACTCTCTCTGCTCCAGGGACGCTGTATCATGGCTGACCCTGTGCAATGACCCCAACCTTCAAAGTTGGGATTTGCGAAGAAAGAATTTCAGTGTGCTGTAATGTATATGTGACAAAATAAAGGCTTCTGTTCTATAACTCTCACAGAAATCTCTGTATCAACAATTATGTTCTTCGGGCCGTGTTCCCATTTGTTACCATGGAAACGATAGTGTATTAAAAGGAACACATTATATAAATAGTAAAAAGCCTTGTGTCAGAAAATTAAGCAACACCTTCTAATTAATCAGAACTGAGAATCCAACACCGTGATCTAAATGAATATTGACACGTTACACATGAACAGTATTAACGAGGGTGCAAAATGACATTAATGAGTAATAAACTATAATCTGTTTCTCTCAGGTTGTCTCGAGGTGGTGTTGGTAAGAATGTGCAGAGCATTTAACCCTCTCAATAACACGGTTCTGTTCGAGGGCAAATACGGTGGCATTCAGATATTCAAAGCACTCGGTAAGTCCATTTACTTTCACGCTTTTAACAGACTAATTTCAGCCTGTATGTGTCTCACTTTCGTGTTTGCTTTTCTCTCTCTTGTAGGCTGCGACGATCTCGTCAGCGCCATGTTCGACTTTGCCAAGAGTCTGTGCTCTCTACAGCTGACAGAGGAAGAGATTGCACTGTTCTCTGCAGCTGTTCTTATCTCCACAGGTCAGTGTTCATTCAAGTATAGGAGATGATACTATGTCAGAATGCATGGATGGATAAATGTTGAAACTGTGTCCGATTAGGTAGCAACCCAATGGCCTCATGCCCAGTGTCCTAGTACACTGCTTACTGAAAATCAGTTAATGAATTTTTCCAAACCCAAGGTATATGGTGGCTTAGTTTGGGTTAACTTGTTTGCCTTGCAGCTCTGTGTGGCAATTAATGTCTCTTCCCTGTCTGTGTTGAGTTTGTATTTTCTTCTTA
Source organism: Tachysurus fulvidraco (assembly GCF_022655615.1). NCBI lineage: Eukaryota > Metazoa > Chordata > Actinopteri > Siluriformes > Bagridae > Tachysurus > Tachysurus fulvidraco. Next base: position 14,835,054 of record NC_062526.1, on the reverse strand, counting down.
TGCTTTGGGTTTCTTCTGGGTATTCCATCTCCTCACCTGCCTTGTGTCCCAAATACCCTCAAATAGGATTTAGTTTCCCCATAGCCCTGTATTGGTTGGTTGGTTGGTTGGTTGGATGGATAGATGAATGGAAAGGTGGATTGTTAAATGAATGGTTGGTTGGATGGATACATAGTTTGTTGGTTAGTTGTTTTTTAGATAAGCTTCTGTTTTCCCATGGCTCTGCATTTATTGGTTAGATGGATAGATGGATTGATGGATATTTTAAAACCCAACAAGGGAACGTTGACAAATAACAGCTGGGTGTTTTGTCAGATCGGCCTTGGCTAATGGAACCAAGGAAAGTCCAGAAGCTTCAGGAGAAAATCTACTTGGCCCTCCAGCACATTATGCAGAAGAACCACATGGACGAGGACGCATTGACTAAGGTACCACTGCATTCAATTGTCTACCCATTCACTGTTGCTGATAGTTTTAACCCAGCGGTTTTCAATTTGTGCTCTGTCCTGTTTAAACTAGAACACTTTCTAGTTTATCTGGCATCGTCTCAGTTTTCAGGTGTTTGTTCAAAACACAAATCTGCAGTATGCATAATCATTTTGAAACAGAGGTTAGAAAATCGAGATATTTTGACACCCCAGACATTTTCTCAAATAAAACAGGAAACCAAACTGGCTTTCAACAAGATATTAGCTTGACTAGCAAAAAGACAAAAACAAAGGATGATCGAATACATGAAAGAACAGTTCACAGGATAAATTTTTTTGTGCCAATTACCATGGTAATCCTGAAATCACCCCTGAACTACTACCACCCTAGCACTGCTTACTGCACATTTTCTATTATGCGTATTTGTCATTTTTTTTTCTGTCTGTTTTCTTAATCACTACATGTTTATCTTGGATGTTAAGCTTTGTGGTTTCATGATCACCCACACGTGCTAGGATTGCCTTGAAAGCATCTTATAACAATGTCCCTTTTTTACAGCTGGTTGGTCGAATCCCCACACTTGCGGCACTGTGCACCCTGCACACAGAGGAGCTTCAGGCCTTCCAGCAGCTACACCCAGAAACAGTCAACATGCTCTTCCCTCCACTCTACAAGGAGCTTTTCAATCCTGATGTGGCCAATGTCATGTCCAAGTGACAAATGCTTTTTAAAAAAAATTAAAAAACACGATGGCAGAACACTACGGCAGAACATTCAGGGGCCTGAGCCACTGAGGCAGAGGAGGCAATGCTAAGTGGGTCACCTTGACACAGCAGACAGCGGCATACAGCAACCTGAGGCAACGATACAATGAGAGAACTTCAGGAATGACCAGCACTTCAAACATTCGACTTCAGTTTCACCGATTCAGTCAAAAGAATGTATATACACGCCTGTTAGTGAGGATCTGACCAGAAATGTACAGACTTTAGAGCCTTTAATAAGCTGTCTTTTATTTGGGTAAGTTTATTTGTTTTTGTTTTTTATACAGAATTGTGAAAAGAAAAAGGGGGACAAGGGTCAAAGACAGAGGATCTCATAGTAATTCCCTAGTTCTGATATATTCCAGTATTAAACCACATTCTGTTTATATTCTAGTCATAATTTATAAGCAAGAACCCGACAGGCCGGTACTTTGTGTAAATCTTTTCTTTTTTTGTAGTTTTACATGTATATAATTTGAGAGCAACTTGTAAAACTATACTAGAGACAATTTCCTTTCGGGTACGGTTTTAAAAAAAAGCCTTGTCTGGGCCATGTAGATATGTATAGACTCTACAACAATGTTTAGAAATGTTACGGAAATGTAAATGATTTTCTAATAGAAGAACAATAATTCTTGATCTTTTTCCATATGAAGATATTGATATATATTTTGAAAATGCTTATGGTTGATCAATCAGTCACCTCTGCAATAATGTCAATAAGCACTAGTCATTCCAGATCAGTTTATGAAAAGCCCCCCAAAAATTAGATCTTATATATAGAAAAAGAAAAAAAAAACAGACCTTTTATTTCTGCTGAGATGCAAGCAGAAAGACTTTCTGATCATCGTCACACTTTTAATGGTTGTAAACTTTCCCTTTAAAGATGCACTGCAGTATTTGTTCAGCAAGGATTGTTCCAAGCTTGAGCACACTTGTCCCACTACTTTTTTAAAAAGGTTAAAAAAGGTCTTTATTTGAAAATTGCAAGAAAATCTCATGCTAGACACTAGTTGAAACGCCTACCATCACAAGCCTTTTATCAGACAACCGAAACAACAACGGCCAAGTACGACCATTTAACTGTTTTAAACTAAAGTCTATTTGTCGCGGTCACAAGCACGAGCTGCATCCCAAATGATGTACTACACACTAACACTATGCACTATGTACTCCAGCGTAAAGTTGATGAATTTTAGAAGAATAGTATTGTCTCAAACACTGGAACACAATTTTTTCTTTACTAACTGGAAGTTTAAGTTGTTTCCCAGTCGATGGCAAATGACATCTAACGCACATAACGGGACGCCGCTAGCTTCAGCAGTATACGATGAATATTAAAATGATTCTTTGACACTTTTTTAAAAATACAAGACGTCTTGTCCAGCGAAGCGTCGTCTCCCATCTTGAAGTTTTTTTTTTCTCTTCCAGTAGCCCCGCCTCTCTCCCGCTACATAAGCAAAGCTGTGAACTGCTATCCAGCATTCCACGCTTCAGTTTTTTGGGGTTAAATTAGTGCATCATCAAGGTACTTGAAGTGTCAGTATTTAAAATTGTGTGTGTTTGGGAATGTGTTGACACAAACAGTCAGAAGGAAATGCCGACAAATAGTGCATAAGTATGAGATTTGGAATGCACCCACTGTCTAAGATCATAAAACTAGCTAACATAGCAGTCAATATGCTATTGCATCCAAACACAATATTCCAGGCAACCAAATCGTGAGAATTGATACTGACTGATCAAGCTAAAGATAAAACTAGCAGTGACCAATCAATTATTTATTAACTTCTATTATTGTACTATAATATTCTCACAAGAAAACTGCTGAAGAAACACAGCAATGAGAACATGCTGTTAGGTATTTTTTCCTATTTATTTTATTTTAATTAAGCTAAATGGAAATAATGGATGCCTCCATGGATTAACTCTTTTAACTAGCTTGCTAAATATATAGTTGCTAACTAGATTGCAAGTAAATGATGATGAAATGTATGTAATTATTTCATTTGCGTCACAATTATACGGCTCAACCATGCTCGTGTTTATTTTGCCAGTGTGATAAAGAATATTAAATCTAATGTTTTAGAATAATATGGCCAGGAATATTCCATATTGAAAGGAAAAAAATGGTACCATCGTTTCAGGCATTTCACACGAAACATGCTTGTCGAGTCTTGTGTAGACGTTTTTGTCTAATAGACGCTCTTCAGTGGCAATATTGTAGCTTTGACAATCATGTAGCATTCTACTATTCATTTTTTTAACAGTTCCAGTAGGACAAATCTGAGCAGGTCTGAGTGTCAAGCGTATATTTGTTCTTGCTTAGTTTACAATTTTCACGATTCTCTCAGGCAAAAACAGTTTCACAACAACCCCATTTAGTACCTTGAAGTTAAATCAAACACCACTGAGACAGCCATTTGAAAAGATTTTCTTTCCGTCCAGTTACATTTCCAGTAAAAGCATTGTGATACTTTAATACAGTGTGGTTCTCAATCTGTAAAATCTGTTCTATTGCCCCACTCAGTAAATATGGATTATTTTCATGAAGATTACTGAGCTTTATTGAATTTCCCACCACAGAGCTTTCCATAGATCTCCTGGGTCCTAGTGAACTCTGGGTATTTAATAATTTATCAACAATAATAACATTATCCTGGGTTATTGTTAGTTGAGGTTTCACTAAGCTCATGCTTTACCTGTGGTTAACACTTAATCCTGGCACTTCATAATCTGAGGTTTCACACTGTTCATTCCTAAACTCTGCATTCTTATTTGCATATTTGCGCATCAACAAGCAGGATTGGATAAGTCAAGGGCATGGCCGCTTTAAATAATGGCTCGTCTTATGCTTTCATGTCAGTGAGGAAAAAAGATCAGGTCTGTCGTTCGGGACCTGAGCAGTTTATCATTCACATCTTTCTTATCTTGTTTGGTCTTTTTAAGTTTGTCGTCTAGTTGACCAGACATTTGATGATATCCAGCTTCTAGTTTTCAGTGTCATGTATTTCCTTTTTGCTACATTGCACACTTCTGCTGCCTGTTTTTTGCTAAGCAACTAGCCAGAAAACACTGTACACTGCTTCTAAACTCCAAGTGTGAAACGTTCCTGTACCCAGGATTTGCAGTGTGTGAAAAGCTCTGTGGCTCACTTTGGTGCTTGGACCCCTTTGGCAATAAGAGCCACCATTTTAATGAATAAAAACTTGTCAGCACTGGGAAATTGCTATGGTGTAAATTGAATTAAACCCCATAGTTGATTATTTTTCTATAATGGCACAACATGTAGGTTTTTTTTCTTTTAAATTCTTTACATACTGTATATGATTACTCATACAGTTTCTGATATTTTGCAATAGCCACCAAGCCAGGTTTAGTCGTACGAACCCCTGGTCCATCCCTCCACTCTCAGCAGATACTAGTGCGTCGTGCAATCAGTAATTCCGATGAAAATGAAGGAAGAAACGAATAAGAAAGCACTTACTGTACAGATCAGGTGCGAAAGGCAAAACAGGAAACACTGAGGATCTACACACACTGTCCATGCCGACACCCGATCGTTTTTTCTGTAAACACTCTGCTTCTTTCTTATTCAAGACAATCATCTCTGGATGCCACCTGGAAAGCATCCATCTCAGGGATTTCAGCATTTGTTATTTTCAATAGAAAGAGTCTCCTATTTTAAAAAGAAAATGGACACTTCCGAGAAAAATAATAACAAATCTTTAAGATTTCTGAAATACTGCCTGAAATAAGACCTACCCAGACAAGGCTTTGTGTGTGTATGTGAATGAGTATGAGTGTGTGTAATGCTGACAGGGTAAATACTTACTAAATACTCGTGAAAGGCCTAGCGGCCTGTAAATACTGTTAAAAGTGATGAAATCACTCAATACAGAGAAAAGAGAGGTTGAAAAAATAGAACACTGTAATTATTATTATTAATTATCATTATTATTATTATTATTATTATTATTATTATTATTATTAATATGCTTTTCCTACGATCTCTATGTAAGTTAGTTTATTTATAGAGTGTATAATTATGCTGAATATTCTCCAGATCCATTTCAGCGCTCAGTAAATGTGGCGACAATGTATTTTTTCTTCTTTTTCTTGGTTTAGGACAGAAGCGATCACATTGTAAACAGTTTCAACACTGTTTTAGGTTTTATTGTACTGTAGCAATAACTAAACTCTGAATTTCTGTCCCATTTGGCATTGTTATTTGGATTTATTTTTATTTTTTATTTTTGTTGTTATCCTGATTTTGATATTTCTATTAAATCCTAGCCTGTTGTTCGGTTATCCTTGCATGCTGTTTCATGGCGATGGAACGGAAGGAAAAAAAACAGTCAGGATTTTGTGTTTGGTTTACGTGATACTGTCAAGGGCGTGGTTGGGGTCAGGGGGCGGGTTTTGGGGGTGGGGTGTTGTTGTGAATGTTATTATAGTAAGAATGAATACATGTTACCCTGCTGAGTCTGCTGTCACACACATAACAGGCACTTAGTTCGTTTTATGAAGGACTTGAAAGCCTCAAACGAGGCAGAAACTTTTTTCTTCTTAATAATAATGTAATGTGTTTTTTAACAATTTCAGCAAAGAGAACCAAAAGTCATTGAGAACTGTTTTTATTTTACGCAATGATATTTTTAATCAAAGTCAGGCAGTGTGAATAATGAGAGAGAGAGAGACTGATAGCGTCTAACAGTAAAAGCTACAACAGAAAAGTTCCATATAATTACACATAACTGGTTCCAATTGCACACAATAAGATTAGAGTTTAATCCAATGATAGTCAGACATGAGTATGTTCTCACACATGATTGAGCCTTGTGTAATGATTTAAATCATCTTAACTGCTGTAGGATTTTTTCCACGATTCCTTCCTTGATTTAATTTTCATTTTTGGATACATTCTTTATTCTTAGATAAAAATGATTTAATATATAAACAGTTCTTGAACCTGACTTTTGGAAGCTACTCGTCTGTTTAAGCTCAAATCAAAGCGACTGTAATATTTTGACAAACAGAAACCCAACAGGAAGAAATATATCACATGTATATGCTTATGTTTGTATAACTCTGGAAGTTATGAGGAAAAACCACAATTCCTTTACAATCACTGGTTAATTTGTAAATGATAACATGCTGCTCATTGGATGTTTTTCTCTGAAGTGCCATAGCTGGGGTGCAATGAAGCTAAACGGCGCTTGAGGAATAAATATGAAGAATGCATCGTTTACTTGAGAACCATTTAGCAACTGGGAATTCAAAGAAAGACAAAAAAGTTTTGTCTTTGTTTTTAATGACACGTCTTTGATGACACAATGCTGCAGAGACACAGGTTGTGGATCAGGGCAGGAAGAACAGGGTAACTTGCCAAGTGTGTATGTGTGTGTTTGTGTGCGTGTGTGCTCTGTATGCATGATGATTCAACTAAGAAGTGTGGCTATGTGTGTGTGTTTTAAGGGGTTTATCCACAGCTTGTGTGCAAGCAAAGTCGAGCTCTTAACCGTCTCCTCCTCTGACTTGTACATAGCAGGCACAGGACTTTTGTTAAAGGATATTTTATCGCTTTTTGTATACATTTCTTTGTTGGGGAACAGAATTAAAGACAATTTTACGGATACTGAGACCTCTGGCTCTTTTTAAAAAAAAAATTTATTAGTACTTTTTTTTATTACACACACCGTGCGTTGAGCAAAGTCTTTACAGAGTCATCCACAAAAAAATTGTCATGTAACTAATATATCATGTGTGTTCTGAAATAAATGTAGCATAATAGTTGAGAGTACTTACACATTTACAGGTCACTTTAATAGGAACACCTACACTGCTGCCCAAGTGTGTGGCTATCCAATAAACCAATCATGTGGCAGTGTGGAAATACATACAGAAATCAGGGTTAGAAATGCTGATCTAATATTCAAGGATTGTTTTTGCAATTGATGAAGTCAGAAATGCTTGATATTTCTGTCATTTTGTGTGTCTTTTGATTTGGTGAAATTGCAAACACGGAATTCTTCTAAGTGAAGACATATGGAATTATGTCCTATGATAGCTGTAATTTTGTTCATACACAGAAATTGAAGAAATCTTTGACTAAACGTGTGCTGTCAAGTCCAAACCTGCAGAAAATCTGCGGCCATTTTGAAGCATTGCAGGTTCCTGAGTATACCATGGAGTTTGCTTGAAATTCTGGTAATACTGGAGGGACTCATATTAGAACAGTTTTATTTATAAGAAAAATCCAGATATTAATAACATCCTCGAGTAATGAAGTTGTGGCAGAAGACACAGTTTGTGTTGTGGGATGTGTTAAAGGGCCAGAATGAACACGCCAGGTGAGGAAAAAAAAATATATAAACACATCTGGGGTAAAGGTCAAACTGTGCTGACACAGTCTTCGGAGGCTGGATTGTGAAGATTGCTGTTCTTCCACAAATCTAATGAGTCAAACACAAACATACACACAAACATAAGCATGAATAAATGAATGACGCTCTCTGAGATACAATACCAAAATTTCTAATAAATAATTTGTTTTGATTCAGCTTCTTGTGCTTGTTTATTTGTTTCCCTTTTTTTCCCTCACTTCTGAACAGAGTGCTCTCTCGATACGAGACTTGTCGTCTTGTCTCGTCTTCGAGACTGTGATTAATATCTAATCAAAGTGAACGCACAAAGGGCTATTAAATATGTAATCAAAGAAAGCTCTCGAAATGCCAAACATAGGAAGCCACGCCTCCACGTTGCATGTTTTTGTACTCATGCTGATGCAACGATTTCAGTTTATTAAGACTTTTTTTATGTTATTGTTTTCTCACCTCCTTTAGAAACAAAATTAACTTTTTGACTTGTATAAAATAAAGTTTGCTGTTCTGAGAAGAAAGAGAGAGAGAGAGAGAGAGAGAGAGAGAGAGAGAGAGAGAGAGAGAGAGAGAGAGAGAGAGAGAGAGGGAGGGAGAGTTCACCTGTAAGGCCAAGCTTCCTGCAGCATGAGTTGCAGGTATGATTGTGGACAAAACTCCGGACTGCATCCTCATCCAAACTGGTTGTGCCGAACATCAAATCTCTGGAAGAGCTGCAAAGACAAGGATCATATTCATCGACTATACCACACAAAATCAGATAATCTTGTGCTTTTTGCATGTTTCAGCTGAAAGCTATAGTTAAGTCAGGAATCAAACACTTAATAATCTATGACCAGGTGACGTTTCCCATTTCCTGCTTCCACAATATTAAAGCTGACCTACAGTATTACTTCCTCAGGAGCTCTTCATTGCTTAATTCCACTCAACTACAAACTGTTGTAGAAAGGACATTATTTACATTTATATTATTTATTCTCCAGTTATTTACATTTATATTATTTATTCTTCCCAAATGAGGATGAGGTTCCCTTCTGAATCTGGTTCCTCGCAAGGTTTTTTCCTGATATCATCTCAGTTCGTTTTTCCTTGCCACCGTCACCTCCAGCTTGTTCATTAGGGGAAATTGTTAGAGATAAATAGTATTTTTTTCTGTTTCTATCCTTCTGTTAAGCTGCTTTGAGACGATGCCAGTTGGTAAAAGCCTTTTACAAATAAATAGATTTGAAATTGAATAAAAGCATATGGACTAGACCTCGCATTTGTGTGAGTTTGGTACCTGGATTGCTTTATGTGTTATGTGCCTTTTGCAAGTTCTTTGGCTTTGGATTTACTTGGTGTCATCATGTTTTAGACATTATGGACTGTTGGTTAAAAGCACATGGACAATTACTTTGAAAAATAAATGTATTCAATAAAATTTATATGTATAGTGCTTTTAACAATTTACATTGTCTCAGAGTATAGAAACAGAGTATAGAGTATAGAAACAGAATAAAAATGTTAAAGTCTGAAGTTTAAAATGAATTTACAAGCCAGAGTTGAAGGTGGCAAGGAAAAACTCCCTGAGATAATATGAGGAAGAAACCTTGAGAGGAACCAGACTCAGAAGGGACACCATCCTCATTTGGGTGACACTCTACAGTAAATAATGTAAATGTAAATAATGTCCTTTCTTACTTATGATAAACTTTCTTAAGGAAAACACTACCAGTGGACAATCTCAATTAGAACTATATGGCAACAAATAAGCGTTCAAAAAGCTAATTTTTCTTTAATGAGGTGAAATACACTTTTTCTGAAAAGTCAGGTATTAACAGGAATAGATCTGAATATGTTGAGCAACATCTGCTCAACATCTGAGTTGATGAGATGTAAGCTGATGCTTAAATACCAGAAGAAATCTACCGTGAACATGCGTATAAGATATTCTACTTAAGTTACACAATAAGCTTTCTCGAGAATGAACCTGTTATCAATTGCTCTGATCACAGATGGCTCTGTCAGCTCCGCTCCCACACCTGAGAAAAGGGACACAATGAATATTTATGAAGTTCATGTTAAACATCATATGACAGGAATTCTGTACATAGAAACATGTAGATATAAATATAGTATAATATCTAGACCTTGCAAGTCCAGTACCAGCAGCTCTCTCTCTGTATACTCGTAAGTCCAGTGTGAGAAAGCCAGCACCATCTCTTCGAGGCCACAAGAGGGCGTGATTTCTTCTCCTGTATTATTGTTGTACTTCTTAAAGTCACCCTTCATGCTCCTCTCTATGGTTAGCCATTGGTTTTTAGCCTGCCAGTACACCAGGGACAGATCCAGAAATCTAAAGAAGGGAAAACACAGAGCCAGATATATATATATATATATATATATATATATATATATATATATATATATATATATATACAGAGAGAGAGAGAGAGAGAGAGAGAGAGAGAGAGCGCTTGCTTGCTGCTTTTACTCACAGATATACATGCTATTAAAACCTGTTAAATTTTTTAAAATGCTACTATCTGAAAATATGCTCCCTCTTAACCAGGTGTGGGTTTCTGAGCCTAGTCGACTCAGCAAAAAGCTGAAAATGTGGTTCAGCGAATATTGGAACATGAACGATTTTGTCGCCATCATTCTTTTTTTCACAGGCATGGCACTGCGCTAGGGTCTAATACACATCACCGGGCGCATCATTTACTGCCTGGACATCATTTTACACATACTCACACATATTCACACATATCATAGTTACACATACAGTACTCACACATATAAACTCTCATTATTTCAGTATTTTTATTATAAAGCCTAATAAAAGCTTTGACTGTCATTAACAGACCCACAGCACATTATTATTCAAAAGAAAGCACTTTCTGAGTCCATATTTATATATACACTCTACAAGCACCTACATATACACTCTTATTTAGGGTTTTAACTAACCTGAGAGACTGAGCTTCAGAGCTGGGCTTGATTTGATTGAAGACCTGCATGAGCTTTTGGGCTGCCCTCTGCTGCTGGATTTCCTACAGGATTCAAAAATAGATAGAATTGAATAGAATTAGATAAAAGATTAAATAGATTAATAGATAGATTAAAAGATAAAAGAATATGAAAGTAATCTAAAATTACATATAACAGAATACAGTAGAACAGATCATATTGGAATATAATGAGAGCATAAAACAGAATGCAACATAAACTAGAATGAATTATGATTGAATACAGATTATAACAGAATGGGAGAGAATACATTATTGCCTAAAAAGAACTGAAAACAGAATGAGAGAATAGAATATATAAGTATAAAATAAATAACTATAAAATAATTAATTTTGAGAGCAGAATGGAAATGGAACAAAATGACAGAGTGGTGTATAAAATATGAAAAAGAAAAGAGAGAAGAGGACAGCATTTAACAGTATCGAACTGAATAGAATAACCTAGGTTATGACTATATATAATGTACAGACTGCATTGCTACAGAATAGAAGAGAGCAAGACAGAGAAGATAGAATACATTACGACTAAGGAGAATAGAACATGGCAGAATAAAAAAGAAAATAATGGAATTGACCTACTGATGAATTATGACACAATAAAATACAACAGACTATAAGAAAATGCATTTTGACTGAAGATAATATAACAGACTAGAAGTGAATGCATTATGACAGAGTAGAATATAACATAAAAGAAGAGAATGCATTGTACCATTAAAAAAGGAATTGAGAGGACAGGGTATCTAATACATAATGACAATAAAATAGAAAACGTATCGTAGAATAGAATATTATGATCTGTTCTATTCTGACAATAGAATGGAATATATTATAAGACAACACAAAGTAATATGACAGAAGAGAATAGAACCACTTACATTATGGATAGAAATAGTTTAAATAGATTAAACAGAACAGAATAGAATAAATGGAACATGAAAAATTGCTATAGATTTCCTAACAATAGAATATATGATGATTATACATCATGATAAGATAGAACAGAATGAGAAAATAGAACAGAAAAATACTGCTAATATTAAAATCGCACATATTATTCGAGATGTTTTAAAAGTTGCCTTTAAAGGAAACATTAACCTCATGAAATTCTCTATCCTGAATTGATATATTTCTGCAAAGCTGACAGTGTCCATGGTTGAAAGTGCTATTCAAATGAAACTGAATTGAATTGAATTAAACCAAGAGAAAGGGTACAGATGACAACATGTTGGATAATATATAATACCAGATAAATATTTTACAATATGGTATGCCACGCTCAGCACCTTAACTTCGGACTATCCACTGGACTATACTCTCACAATGCACTAGACACACTGGACTATACATACACACTGCATTTAATGCCATAATCCATCTGTTACCACTAGATACCATCCGATGCACATCCATGTCACTTCTGTACCTGTACAATCTGTTTTGCACCTTATAGTATTTTATATATAATATATTTACATATATTTACACATATACATATATAAATACATACTGCATATAATGTGTAGTGCTACTGTAAGGAGGCCCAATAGTACACTGTGTGTACTGACACGTATGAGCATACTGCACATGTTCATTTGCTGATTGTACACACATATTGTACACATATATTTCACTAACTATATGTATGAGCAAATTGCACATTTTCACGTCAACTCATTATCTATATCTTTATCTGTATAACTGTTCTGCAATTTCTGGAGTTTGCTCCCAAGAATTTCACTCACCAAGGCACATGTGCTATGGTGATGTGACAATAAAAGTGACTTGACTTGACTAGATGTTCTTATTACCCTTAAGCAGAGATCTATGGTGGTGCTGTTGGGGAACCGTGTCTGCCACGTGTGCACCACCTGCTCATGGAAGGACTTGACCACGTACACACAGCCGGGTTTTAGCACATCTTCCTCTGCCCAGGTGCACAGTACCCACTGAGCACGGCGCAGCCCACCGTCCAGCACTCCCTGCTCTGACACGGGCTGCAGTACGGCCGCATGACCTCTCTGACACCACGAGGAGGTGCTGGAGAGTATGGAGTCTGGATCTGACTCCTCCAGAGTGTAGATGTACACCTCCTCTCCTCCTACACAGCCAAAGTAAAGACACAGATTTAACATTAAAATCAAATCCAAGAATGAGTAAATAAATGAATATCCTTTTAAGGTGAGAAGCAGCTCCTCTTATATCTCAAGTTCATTCATTTGATTCCGCTTCATTATAGAATAAAAAATTGACCAATCTAATTTAAGAGTACAACAGTGACATGGTGGAATATAAAGTACAATAACAGATCAGTGCATTTTCTCAGAGAAAACAGTCTTGTGTAACTCACCCAGCAGGGACACCGGTGTGAAAGGGATCGTGTGTGCTAATCTCATCAGGTTGTTTCTCTCCATAGCTGCAAAATCAAATCAAACAGGAGATAGACCATATGTCATACGAAGACCAGGGGAGTCAAAAAGGGCCTCTCATGACTGACAGCCAGGCATGAAAAAATAAATACAGTGTAAACTGAGCCGGACTTGCCTGAGTAATGTGGGTCCAAATCTTCAGTTGACTTAAACAATGAAGCTCGAGCTGAAACAGCAGCAGAACAAAGACCAAGATGAGGTGAAGTTCAAACTCTATGATTAAATTGAACATTTGAATACTAAAGAAATTTTGTGTATACTTACATTCGACTGCTGCCCAGCTCTGCACCCTGTACAACACATAAAAAATATAGGACATCTTTTTAAGGACAGTTAAATCAAATTGAAATCTAGAGGTACAAAAAAACAGCACATTTGAGAAATATTGTGTATGTAAAAAATTCTTACGACTTACGAGGAACGACGGCTGGCTGAGTGCACCCAACTGTTCCAAACTGATTGGCTGGGGCTTCTTGTATTCTGGTGGAAACAAATTGAGTTATTAAATGTACATCAATCCATACCTCTATTTTCTGTAGCACCTATCCAACAAAGAACACAAAACATGAAGTCTTTCCTAGCGAACACAGAGCACAAGGTTTTATCCACCCAACTCACACAACCATTCCCACACTACTGACAGTTTAGAGATGCCCATCAGCCTATAACATGTTTTTGGACTGGAAAGGAAACTGCAGACCCCAAAGCACAGGAAGAAAATGCAAATTTGCATAAGATTTTTAATTCTTATGTTCAGGATATCTACAGTCTTCTTTCAATGGCCTTTTAATCCAGATTCTCTCCAGTTGATATGTAAAATCCTTACTCTGATTTGAGAATCCTTCTGATAAACCATCTTCACAAAACATTGTTCGTATTCAGTAAAAATATTAAGCAAAACACACTATAAAATCATCTTACCTGAGCCAAACTGAGTGATTTCTGCAAGAAATCCACATGATCAAAAGCTAAAAATAAAAACAATCACAATCAAATGGCTGCATGACTCAAAGTAACTGCATTAATTCTAGTAATTCCATTAAATCAAATACTAGTAATGAATAAATAATGAGCGTACTGAGCTGAGACAGACTGACAGATGATCGGAACTTGCGTCCAGCCAATCCCTTCCCTTTTCGTCTGCTCCTCCGTGTCAAATCCCTTTCCAGTCTTCTTACCTGCAAAGCCAATGTTACTACACAGTTTGTGATCTGATGTGAAAATAAAGGCAAAAAATATATAACCAAAAATGGCTTTTTTTTTTACATCGGTTGCTTCTCCTTCTTTGATCTTGACACACTTTCGGCCAAATGATCGCCTCCTTTCTAAGATTCTGTAAAGATCTTTCAGTGACAAGAAAAAAAATACAAATAAATGTAAACAGGTTCAGTGTATTGTTAAGTTTCAGTTAGTGAGGCAACAATGAATTAATGACACATCATGCTTTTTTTAAATTTGAGAATTCAGATCTGATGTCAAAGACACAGTACCCCTGTTCTTCGGTCCTGGATGCAATGGTATGGATTCTCCTGAAACACTGTGCCTATTTGTGGGCGTGGCCAATGTCTCCACACTAGCAGAAAGTGAGCGGCTCTGCCCCAGATCTCTGTCTATTGCAAATGGCAACTTCCTGCCAAAGAGAGCTTGTTTGGGCATGGCTAAATCACTATCACCACAGAAAGCTGGATTCACAATGCCGAGCATGCTGTTCCTCGTGGCTCTGGTGTCAATAAACACATCGTCATCATCGTCATTGTCGTTGTCGTCGTCGTCCTCTTCCTCCTCCATGGACTCCTCCTGGCTTGGTGGAATTTGTGGCTCATGATCCCAGACTGTGGTGAGAGAGCTGGTGCATGAAGGTCCAGGTGACCCATGCTGGTCTGACCACAAATTGGTCAGAGATCCATGTGAGAGACGGAATCCTATGGACGAGTCTCCACCAAGTCTCTGTCTTGGACTGCTGTGCTCTGCCTCCAAATTTCCAAGCACCCACTTGAGCTTGCTGTCAAAGAAGCTGCTTGTACTCCCTGGCGGATGCTCTGAAGTGCTGTATGACTTGCTATGGGCTGAGCCACGCAGTAGGGATGGTGGATTGCTCCAATAAGCCTTTGGAGACCGAGCGGTGTGGTTTGGGGTGACGTTCCCAATGGATGAATAAGGTGTAACTGTGATTCGGGGGCTGGGACAAAGATGGACAGCTTCCTGCTGCCTGTTTTCAGATGCTGAAAGGAGTTTAAGTGTGTCCACGGCAAGAGCAGACAGGTCCTGCAGCTGACCAAGTTGAGCGTCCAGCGTCTGAAGGCTCTCCTGGATGAACTGGACCTTCTCAGATACCTCAGATAATGTACCCATCATCTCCTCTGCCCTGATGGACACACACAGAATACAGCAGTGGTTACTGTATTTTAGTAGACTTGTTTTAAGGTTATTAATACTTAATGGTCCTAAGGACCAACACCACTGATACCATCTTTTTTTTAGATAAAGTATCATTAAATTATTTTTGGTACACATCCATACCAATACCAAGTCATGAGAAACCTCCATTTTATTTAGCTCAGTTCATGTTAGTAAGTGCTGCTAGAGTTATATTTAAAATGAGCATGACTATCAGCATAGCATGGCTGTTAAAAATCAGTGCAAAGTGCTTTGAATTGCACCTTGATCGTGAGCTAGACTTTTGGATAGTTATGTGGTGTAGTGAAATGGGCATAAAGCTTCTGAACTATTTTAAGAAACAAATAAATGGTAGCTGACTTGTTTTCTGTTCAATACAACCCAACTTAGGCACTTTTATATGATTCATTAACTATTAATTGAGTATAAAAATGACTGCATTAATTCAGTGGATACTGTGGAATAAATGCTTTGTTAACACCTAATTCTGTAAATAATTGAACATAAATTAATCAACTAAATTCACTTATTAATGTATAACATACTTAAAGGGTAGTGTAGTGTTACCAAAAACATTACTAAAATAATTTGATTCAACAAAACACAAGTGAGTGAAGGAACCAGCAAAATGTAAAATGTAAAGATTAAAATCAGAATTTTGATTGTGACCAAATTTAAAGTAGCTTCCCAAGTATTATTTATAAATATATAGTGTCGTCTAGTGTCGTCTATGTGACTCAGCAAACAGGCACTTTAAAGGTGTACTTGTGAGCTAGCTCACCACATGATCATTGACCTCCAGCTCTCTGTTCAGACTGGAGTCCTCTAAAGGTCATCCATCATTTTAACACGTAAATATTTTAAGTAAAAATATGTCTATTTGTTGAAGGTAAATAAGTGATTTGTGTCAAGTCAGTGTTCGGGGGAGGGGTGTTCTTTGGGGGGAACACACTTGTTTGTAGCAACGCAGATCCGGTTAATCTCGCTACAGTGCTGTCTCTCGTGTTTGTCACAAAAATAGCCAGCCACACATCTTTCCTCAAATTCCAGCAGCTTCTTCAGATCATCAGGAGCCAAGAACAGCTCTGAGAGAGAGAGAGAGAGAGAGAGAGAGAGAGAGAGAGAGAGAGAGAGAGAGAGAGAGAGAGAGAGAGAGAGAGAGAGAGAGAGAGAAATTCATTAAATAGTGACTCATATAAGAATTTCATTAGACATTTTTATGGCGTGGACTTTCTCATATTAATATCAAAATGATGATGACGATGATGATGATGATGATGATGATTGATGATTTTTAGTAATGATGTTTGTCTCACTATCATTATGACCTTCTACGGACCTAATTACTAAAGCATTAAATCAATGCTGTACCTAAATCTACTGTCTGTCTAACCTTAATCTCAACAACCACAGGGAAACATTTTGGCACATCAAACAACCTAGAGGTTAAAATCAACCTAGAAGTTAAAACCAGTCAGAAATTCCTATCCATGTGGGGACATTTGAAAAATGCTTCTCAAACAAACACACACTCACTAAGGCCAGAGCCTTGGTCATGTGTAGATGTCCGTCTATGCTTCTGCCAGACTGCATTGATGCACAAGGCCGTGTGACTCAGAAAGATCAGAGGCGGAGGCAGAAGTGGCTTTTTGTGATAGGTCATGATGTAACGATAGCGGTTGTACCTCCAAAACTGGTTGGATATGTTCTTCATCTCAATGTAAACATTGCTATGGGGACGAAAAACATAGAAAAGAGAACAGAGAGCTGTTTATACTCTTTTTCCAACATTTACAATTTCAATTGAAATCTGACCAAATCAAAATCATTCGATCTGAGTTCTCACTGTTGGTACTAATGAAAGAAACAGAGCTCCCAAATCTCTGTATGATTAAAAATATTGTCCCTCACCATACCGGGGTGTAAGCTGCATTGTGATATCTGTTTTATTTACAGTGCCTTGTGAAAGTATTAAACCACTTTTAAAGGTTTCCAGATTTGTCTGATTTAAACAGATTGTTTAAGACATTTTTTTGTATTGCAATTGTATTGTTTTGCTGTAGCACAGGTGGTAATTGAGGCATGGCCTGTGTTTAGTTTAAGTCAAACATAGAAATTTGAAATTTGTGATCTTGGTTTCATCTCTGCTTATATATATATATTTCTTCTTTAGCAATGGTGACTTTCGCACAGTCCTCAATAAATCTCTGGTGCTCCACTCTCAGTTGCTGTACTCTATAACTCCTTCAGAGTGGCTGTTGGGCTCATTATGGCTTCCCTCACCAGTCACGGTCTTGTTTTGACAGACAGCCTTGTCTAGGTAGTGCTTTTGGTGGTGTGACACAGCTTCCATTTCCTCACAGATGATTCAACTTTGCTTACTGGAAATTCCACACTCTGAGAATGTATCTCCTAATCCTTAGTGCATTGTATAATATATAATAATAATTGTATTAATTTAGCTTACAATACTCAGCAGTTTCTATTGCCATTGTTAACACTTCTACGCTTCTATCACCTTTTAAATACTTACTTGCGAAAATAAAAAGAATATACATAATATGTGCCAAGTATTATTTGGACAAGTCTGATAAATCCAACTGTGCTTGAAAACTTCTGTAAGCCAGTGTATGCTGTATAGCTGGTGCCTACTTGTAGAAAGCAATAAGGAGGTTGACCATGATTATGTACTGCATGAAGAGGTAGACAGCCTGAAGCAGTGGGTTGAGGAATGATCCAGGAGGACAGTTGGGATTTTCTTCACAGGCTATAAAAAATGTATAAAGAATCAAATTCATATTATGTCCATAATTAACAAGTATACATATACTACGATATACAGTATACACAGTAGGATGTGGCCTGAATATCCTTTCTTTCTCTCTCTCTCAGGAAGTAGGTCTTTATTTCTGTTACCCACGATTAATCTCTGTAGCGTAGACCTCCCCAAACATCATGAAGTAGGGCTGGAAGAGCACTTGCTTCAGCAGGTTCCAGGATGGTCCCTCATGGGGATTTAGGATGGCCCACCGAGGTGTACCAAAACTCACCAGAACAATGCCCATGATGACCACAATGTAGAACATGTTCTTCATCTGTAACATGCTCAGACACACAAATTTCATGTAAATGAGAACAATGTTTTCAGCCAATACACATAGAAAACCATCACCATGAGATAAAACCTGACCATATTAAAAAAAAGAATCTGTTCTTAAATGTAAGGATGCATCAAATCCATTTTTCAGGCCAGAAAAGTCTGAAAAATGGATTTGATATCCATCTGTCTACTCCAACAGACACAGTTTCCACTTTTTTGGAAACTGTGTCTGTTGGAGTAGACAGTATCAATAAAACAAAAATGAAATACCATTTTGGAGATCATGGTGAGGTAGGGTCCAGCTTTCTGGTTAACAGCCAACAGGTCTAACAGACGCACAAACCATAAAATGATGTCCAGGCAGTAAATGATGCGCCCCGTGATGTGTATTAGGCCCTTGTACCAGCGCAGCGCCATGCCCGTGAAAAAAAGAATGATGGCGACAAACTCGTTCATGTTCCAGTATTCGCTGAACCACAATTTCAGCTTTTTGCTGAGTCGACTAGGCTCAGAAACCCACACCTGGTTAAGAGGGAGCATATTTTCAGATAGTAGCATTTTAAAACATTTAACAGGTTTTAGTAGCATGTATACCAGTGAGCAAAAGCAGCGAGCAAGCGCGTGCTCTCTCTCTCTCTCTCTCTCTCTCTCTCTCTCTCTCTCTCTCTCTCTCTCTCTCTCTCTCTCTCTCTCTCTCTCTCTCTCTCTCTCTCTCTCTCTCTCTCTCTCTCTCTCTCTCTCTCTCTCACTGGTGTCTATGGAATGAAAAATGTCATCAAACATTGACAACTGGCTTGAGATATAGCTAAACAGTTCCCGCATACAAGATAAATGTTTCATTTTCTTGTTACTTCTCACTGCTTTTCTCACAATAACATCTGACCGATGCATATTTAAGTTTAAACAGTCTCAGTGTTTGTCACGTTTGAAGCGTACTGTAAACAACTAAACTGGGTGAATGATTAGCAACACAGCTGCTAATTTACACTCAAAGACAGACGGACAGACGTAAAAAGAAAGCGGTCTCTTCAAGAAAATTGGTATGGAGATAAGACAAGACCTTTGATTCCAGTAAAACTAATAAAGTGGGCCTTCAGTTTAGGACACTGACGGTCGATAGTAATATACATTTAATTCTTACTTGGCCCTCAAAGACAGAATACTTCATCAGAATTTGTAAATGTAAAGTAAAATAATAATTAAAGCAACTTGCATGACAGTGAATATGCCTGAGATTTTTCACACAATTACGTAAGAAAAATATATATAAAAGATAGAAAGTTAAAACACTGCACTTGCCCAGACTTTTTGAAGATTTAAATGTCAATTAATAGTCAGATTGTCAGATGAGTCATCTTATAATTCCTTATATAATTTACTTTCTTACATTCCAGATCTAGTAAAGTTTTTCCACGTGTAATGAGTTGCATGCTGTTTGTTATTTCAAGACCCAGTGATGTTGAATGATGGACATTTACCAAAGAAATTATAATCCTAATTGTATCACACAGGAGTTGTGGATGAACTACAGAAAGACCGCCAAGGAGGCATAATATCACCAGCAAGTACATTGTGCATTAAAGCATGAGAATGAGAGCAATAATTCCAGGTAAATTCTGAGCATATAGATTCACCTCCCTGATCTTGTCTACAGCTGTGGATGAGATGTAGGCAAAAACCATCCATTCGGGGACGCTGGGTCTCGGCTCCATCCGCACCAATACCGTGTAGGAGAAAAGTGCAAGGAACATCAGGTAGAACATCTACAAACACACAGAATATACTGCATGTCAGAGTTAAAGATAGAGAAGTTAGAGAGAGATATAGACAGAGAAAGAGCACAAAGGTAAGATTAAAGACTTAGATACACAAATTAACAGTGTGGGTCAGAAAAAGAACGAAAAGGAAGAAGAAATAAGATGGACATAGAGTAGATGACTGGGAGCTCAAGAGACAGGAGACTTACTGTGTGGACCCAGAATTTGACCACTGGTGCATTGTAGAAGTCATAGACCTTCCTGGACCATGGTAACCACCATGCAGTGAGATTTGGCCGGTGGTTTACATGGCTCCTCCCTCTCTCAGCATCACTCTCATTCTTCAGAGGAAATCAAACACAATTGCAGAACACATTTACAATCCCTAAACACTTTAATAAGAACACACGTATACAGGCACAATCATGCAGTTGTCAGTATTCAGCCCGGGCTTTTGGCCACATGCTTTTGTTTATGTTCTGTGTCACGTGTCTGCCCCGCCCTTGTTTACTCCTTCCCGTCTCTGCACACCTGTTCCCTATGTGTTGATTGTTAATAGTATTTAACCGTGCCTATGGCTGCATCAGTGTTTCCTCGTCCTTTGTCCTGTCTAGTTCGTCCGTGTTCCTGATCTATGTATATTATTTATTAAAGCCCCGTTTATTTGAACTATCCTGAATCTGTGTCTGTCATCCTCCTCCCAATGTGACAGAAGGATTCCACCTAAACTCAGACCCAGCATTATATATATATATATATATATATAATAATAATTATTATTATTATTATTATTATTATTATTATTATTATTATTATTTATTTATTTATTTCTTATTGTTTTGTTTTTTTTCCTCCCTAGACAATTGTTTTTGTTTTTTTTTTCTTTTTCCTGTGACATCGCTCCGCATTTTTTCCGGTGAGGGACGTCGCTCCACTTCCAGTTCTTGGTTTGAGTATTTCAGAAACGTGATCTCCTAGACACTCATTGAAACTGGACATTTAAAGACTGAAAAGGTCTGGGTTATTTGAGGTAAGCCCGTGCCCATGATACCCTCAGATTCTTCTTCTTGGCGAAAAGAACTGGAACCCGTATACGGATTTCTACTGTTATACTTTATCCACCGCAAGGTTCGATGTATGTTAATGCTGAGATGTTTTTCTGTTCACCATGGTTAAGAGTTACTGTATCCTGCATGGAAGCTGGAACCAATCTGGCAATTTTCCTCTGATCTCTCTGACCAACAATGCATTTACACCCACAGTACTGTCGCTGACTTAATATTTTTTCTTTTCTGTACTATTCTGTGTGAATTATAAACAGTTGTGTGAATATCACAAGTGGTCAGTAGTTATGTAAATACTCAATACACACCGACAGCCATACCACAATCAAAGTTTCAGATATCAGACTTTTTCCCTATTATGATGTTTGATGTAAACATTAACTGAAAGCCTTGACCTGCATCTGCATGCTGCAACATGATCAGCCATTCAATATTGTCTGAATATTCTGTAATCTCTATATGATTTTGTGGTATATTGTACAGCCAATTATCAGCCTGTCTTTACAAACTAAATTAGCTGAATGCAAGAGAGGTATCATTCAGTATCCAAAGCAGTACTGAGAAATTGATGAACAACAATGATGAGATGTTTCCCTCACTGTTTGCATCACATCTTCTGTTCTTGGATCTCCAGTGTCCCTCCCAAACTGAAGAGCTTCTTGACTCTGAGGCACATGGGACATCTCGGCCTCGCTCTTAAACTCTAGCAGGTGGATGCCCACAGGAATCAGTATACTCACAATGATCTGTGTTATAGTAGCAGAATAATGGTGATTAGTTATTGATGCAAACAATATATTTGACACTGAAATGTACAGGACACTATCATAAATACTTAAATATGAAATTCGTTCATAAGAGAAGAGCACTAAAATGCAAAGTGGATAGCATTGATATTTGAGATTTGTTTTTAAATAAACACAATCATTTGTTGGTGACCTTGACATGCTACATTAGCAGTAGAAACGTTACTAAACTGTACCTTTCTTAACATCTTTTGTATCTTTACTGTGCATCTTCTACTTAGTGTACCTTTAAAATATTACTTTTAAAGCCAATTAAAAGTGCAACACAACAGTCAACACCTTTAACCAGGAGTTCTTCCTCATGTTCAAGCGACCCATCCACAGGTCTGTGAGAAGCATCTGGGTGCATGAGTGGGTCACAAGGGGTATGTGGCCTGAGGCCACAGCCATTTGCAGACAAGTGAAGTTACTCCAATCTGTCATCTCCCAGGTCAGCAGCTTCATGGCCATGCGCTCATTCTCCTTGAATGCCTTATCCAGTAGATCCACAGCAAGCTGGCCAAACTCTCTTGGAAAAAAAAAAACACGCGCAGACATAACACTATGAAAAATCTTCAGCGTTTAGCCTTTTTTCATTTATCAAACTCAAAAACCTATAATATTTATTTATTATATATTGTGTATACAGTCTAAAAAAACAAACAAAGACTAACAGAGAATATTTCCTGAGCTCATCAGTAATGCTGTCATCCATGTTGCTTTCCTTGGCTTCACTAGCCATGGCCTGGTACAGCCTACATGCCACCACAGCTCTGGCCATTGCCTGCACGCCATGCTGCCAGAGGAAGAGTGCCAACTGCTGCCGCCGCTTTAGCACTGCCCACACAAACAGGTCATTGAAACTGTAGACAAACAGGGACGAGCCGCCGAGCTCTGCCTCTACTGCCTCCACTGTATTAGGCACTGATTCTGATTTCATCTAGAGCATAAAATAAAAAAAAATATGTACATATGAAATTTTATTCATGCAGCACCTCTGCCTGCATTGACCTCCATGAGCAGTAAAGTAACAGTATAGCAACATCCACCATTGTTGATGTTGTGTTTGTGTTTAAACCAGTCTGTTTGGACCACAGTCTCAATTGACATGATGGTGCGTGAACCATCATGTCAATTGAGACTGTGGTCCAAACTGTCTGGTGTCTCTTTTATCCTCTTCTCAAGTCTCTGCTTTTTGCCCATATTTCCATTATGTGACCATTGGGTCAATCTTGAGACATTTTCCTGTGATCACATTAGTCTTTGCTTCTCAACATGGCTTGGGGTTTTTTCCCAGTTTCTAATTCCCATGCAGGTATTAGGCCCTGTTCCTGATGGACTCTAAATCCATCTGTTTGTGTTCACAACCCTGTCTTTTTGTTGGTCCTCTTGGTCCTCATCAAGTTAGAAGTATTTTATATTTTATCAGACTGACACCCTATGTTATGTGCTATAATAAATAAATAAAAAGATCTTTTTATGCTAAAAAATATTTAATTTGATTAATATGGCTGCAATTTACAGTAAGGATGTTTTTCTTTGTATTTGACTAACCTGGCGTCTGTAAGGATTTGCAGTTCTGTAGAATTGAGGCTGTTTATTTGTCTCAGATGTCTCTGTGCCAGTTCTTCCCGATACTGAACGGTCCTCACTGCCTTCCTAGCCAGCAAAGCAACAGCTCAATAAAACAGTTCTATTAAATCTGTCATATTATATATTTTAAAATCTACTTATGCCATATAAAAAACTTAAAGTTTATAATTAATTTAAGTGCAGCAAAGAACAAATCAGTAACAATGAAGGACATCAAACTTCTTGAGGGACACGGCTCTGTAGTGATTAGTGTATAACTCATGCATAACTCTTGCCTAAATCCTAAATAATGCTTAAGCTTAAAGCCAGAAGTGATGTTTTAACACCTGGATACCTTCTTATATGCATGCACACACACGGCAAGACCTTTGGACACTAAGTCACATGGTGATCATATTATAAAAAGCAGGAAATAGGAGACTGTGTTCTTATTCTGGCCTTGTTTACACGTTTGAAACATATGCAAAACAACTTGTGACTGTGGTTGTTCAGCAGAAAAACTTCACATTAATTTCATGTTATCATTTTACATCAACTTTGTTACCACAACTGCTTGGTTGGAATGAAAACCTGCACCCACACCGGCCCTTTGTGGATAAGATTGGACATCGATGGAATACGCTATCTGCATGCACTGAGCTCATAGATGCCTATGATTTATAGTGTAGATGTGACTGATGAGGACAAAGAGTATGCAACCCCTCACACCCCGACAGCATGACCAGATTTGCTCTCCATGGCCCCGGATCACTGTGGCATTGTCAGGATTCAAACCTGACATCTCTGGATGTTAGGGTGAAAGCTTTTCTGCTGGAACACTCAGAGCGATAGAAAACTCACCTAGTGAATTTAAATACTTGTCTGGAATCAAAAGTGAGCCACGCGCCACAGGCAAAAAGTCCAGGAATAACGGCATTTAATACCTAGACCAAACTGCCAAGACAAGAGACTTGTCTTTAAGAGCACAAATAGCCAAACATTAGATGCTGGAATGGAAGCCACACAGAGAGACACATTTGGGGGGTGAATCCCTGGCAAAATGGGTCGTCCAGGTGAAACCCCACCTGGTGACATAGGGCTGAAATAGAATGCAAGGTTACCAATGTAATACTGTTCTTTTTAGATCTCCTGAGAAGTCAACGAAGGAACTGTCTGCCATTACATATGTTTTTTATAGTATGGTCACCCAGCTTTAAATTGTGATGTGTGCAATAGCAGTTGTTACTGTGTGACTAAGTATGAAGCCTTTTCTGAAGGTTTAGTAGGTTGAGTGATGTGATGTTTATGGACAGACCTTCATTTTGCTATGAATATTGTTATATACAGCTTTGAAGCTCTTGCTCCTGTATGTGCTCCGATAAGCTCCACCTATCAAATATTCGATCACCATGCCGATATCAATCAGAGAGATCTTATATCTCCTAGGAAGTCGACACTGGAGACGACACACAGGCAAAAATAACATATAATGTAATCTCTAACATAAACTAAGCAAACTTGTTTGCCTTTTTTTAATTGGCTTTTAACCTAGTTCCTCCTACCTGTTTGGCATCCTCAACGATATGGCGCAAGAAGTGATCTATGGAACCTTGATGCCGCTGTGAAGGGAAGAAACAAATTGTTCTGAATTTCATGGTGAACATAAATGTGTAGGTTCTGTGTCTATATAACATTAAGTAATTAAGTCATTTATGATACATTATTGAGCAAAAAAGATCAGTATTTTCCATACAAAAATAATCAAATCAATTATTCCTTCAGATGGATACAGATGAGTGAAACAAAATTTCATCAAATAAACGTCATTACAGCTAAAAACATTCAAAACAGCCCTTAACAGGGAAACTGGGGGAATATTAAAACAGCAAAACTTGCAAGACAACTCATCTTTATGTACTGCAATATTTCAAGGAGTATAAAGAGGAATTTAAAAAAATATTAATAAAATTAAATCGTGTTCTATTCCATTATTAAAGCAAAACCTGGTATTTTATTAGTGAATGTAAATTCTGATAAACCACAGTAAACATGTCAAACCTCACTTTGCACTTCAGCTTTATTGCTTAAGACACATAAATAGCAATATGCCAAAAATCAGTGTATGAGTTAATACTATTGAAGAAAAAAAAATTGTTCATTTTAAAACTTAGTGT
Organism: Tachysurus fulvidraco; assembly: GCF_022655615.1. NCBI lineage: Eukaryota > Metazoa > Chordata > Actinopteri > Siluriformes > Bagridae > Tachysurus > Tachysurus fulvidraco. The sequence goes on along the minus strand of NC_062526.1, from coordinate 14,809,195 downwards.
GCACAGCATGGTAGCTCATGTCAAAACCCTGCTTATAGTTTAATAAGCAGCCTTTCTTGGATAGATGTGCTAATGCCTACAAGCAGCATCTGTATTTGTTTTCAGGCTGATAAAGACTCATTGTCATTACCACTATGTTCAAGTCTGGAATCTGTAGCATACTAAAATGAGTCTAGCTGTAAATGAAAACCAAAACAATCTAAAAACAGAAGACAGACAGACTGAAGACATATAACAGAAGACTAACAAACATAGAACCAACAGGAACAGGAAGTAAGGTAACTGAAATGTTTCAGATGTATTACCATGTTATAGAGCTCCTCCAGGCGAGACACTGTCAGGAAGTGCTTCATGGTCACTCCGTTCTCAATAAGCAGCTTTACAAAACTGACACGGTCCATCAGCAAAGCGTTCAGCATGGTTTGCTCCAGATCCCCCACCTTAAACACACCGCCACAGCACTGCACTAGAACAACCCTGATCATATCATGCTATTATTATGTTCGATCCTGTACATCATACTGCACCTTCCAGTGATGGCTATACACCAGTACATGTTGCTGAGCAATGTCAGCTCTGTCCCAGGCCAGTGTCACGCTCAGTTTCTCTGCTGGTGTGCCTGATGGACAGAATACATCATAAATAAAAAAAATGCTGAACAGTTCAATCAAACACATTTAAGCAAAAGTATTTTACTTTTGAACAGGAACTTCCTGTTCCTGTTGGTTCCTGTACCTCTTAGTGAAGCTGTCAAAATAGCCACATCTGCTTCCAAATGGTCCTCTGAATCAGAGTCAAAAATCGTGATCTAAAAAAAAAGACCAGACCTTTTATAAACAAATAGATTTGGGTTTTGAGAAGTTTTGAACAATTAATGGTTCTAGCCTAGAGATAATCCTCCAGATTATCTATAGTCCATCTATAATCTATAATCTGTAGACCAAAAGAATACTGTATGGTTTTGAGAGTAAATTAAACATGAGCAAAATGTTTTTCATAATCTTGTTTCTTTTTCTTAAAATAAAAAATGAGTGACTCAATGCATATAGCTCTGAATTTTTTGCTTACAAATCACACACACACACACACACACACACACACACACACACACACACACACACACACACACACACACACACACACACACAGAGAGAGAGAGAGATACTGCATATGATGTGTTTTCTGTTCACAGTTTGTAAGTCAGCAAATTTCTTGAAAGTCAGGGTGTTTTGCTCTGAGACTCACAGCACAGACACCAGAGAACTGTGTTCAGAGCTGACACAGATAGATCAGCCATCCCAACACCAGCTATTTACCAACACACACACAGAGTGATGGGAAGAAAAGGCAAAACCAGTGATAAAGCAAGAGAAACAACAAAACTGCAAGGTGTGTGAGAAGTTGATAAAACACGAGAGAGATGTGATTAAATTACTATTTTTGGTGACTGAAGAGCCACAAAACTCAAAGGAAGCTTCGTAACATCTGGAGTCCTTTGTGATTTATTATAAAAAATGTAAATGAAAATGTAATTTATCCAACCTACATTAACATAACTGTCATATTAGAGTTTGAGATTTTGTATAGACGTCTATACAAGTGTCTATACAATCGACAGGGTAATGTTTACACTGACACTGAGGGGGAAAAAGACAGGTGCTGTGCAGGTGCACCTGGTGACATGAAGACATGACAACTGCTGTTTATTATTAAACAAACAACAACAAAAAACACAGACAGACAAAAGAAAATAGTGAAACAATAAACAAATGGAAAGAAAGTCAGACGGCTATAATAAGAAATCGCTCAATGTAATGACTTTAATAATAATAATAATAATAATAATAATAATAATAATAATAATAATAATAATAATAATAATAATAATAAATCAGAGAAAATAATAAATGTTGACATCATTTATACAGATACAGAAAAATTATTCAGAGCAGCTGAAATAAAGGTTTAAAAAAATAATTTTCAGTTGTTGACAATAACAGCACTTAACAGTTAAACAAACAAACAAACAAACAAACAAATAAATAAATAAATAAATAAATAAAATTATTCCCTCGATGGAGTGGAACTAAAAAGTAATTTGTAAGTAATTTCTGGTATCTGTATGACTGTATGTCTACACTAATATATAAGATTTAAAGATATATGTAAAATTTTAAATTTCACACAAACCTATATCTCATAGAAAATTTCTAAATTATTATTTTCTAACAATTTAAAGGTACATTAGTCAATTTTTATTATTTCTAGTTAGCATGCTTGAACCAGATTCTGAGTGCTGAGATTTGTGTCCTTATGTGGGAAAGGGGTGAGCTCAAAAAGGAAAAAAAGATCAAATCTTGCCAAAATGTGTGAATAAACTGTGTGTATAAATGAATAGTGGGGGGGAATCAGTTCATTTTCTAGATACTAACCAGCTCTCTGTGCTCCATGCAATGTTTAAGCAGAGTGAAAAGCTGATATGCCTTCATTTTTGCAACACCAAATACATTCTCAATGCGCTTCAAGAAATCCTCCTTCATATTTACATCCAGCTCCCTACAGGATATAAACATTAGAGAATACTGTAGTAGATTCATACAAAAAAAACATTTTACAATATTTAGGTAAGGTTGAAATAATTTGGTTATGCTCATACATTAAAGAATTTTAAACATACAGTAGTGAAGTAATGGAGATAGCAAATGTTAGACTTGAAGCCCTCTGAATACAATGCAGTTATATGTTGCACAGCAGAGACACTGTTTTGCTAGCTAGTAATAAATAATTTTATATCAAAATACAGACAATAAAAACTATTTGTCTTTGGAGATGTTTTCAGCATGCATTTGCAGAAATTTCTGTCCATTCTACGTTTACAAAACCAATCAGACCGGCTATTCTTCCAGCAGGATTGCAGAACATTAAGAAATTAGAGCATTATCCCTCAGGCAGAGGATACACACTACCCAGAGACAGGTGTAATTCAAAACCGGTATGTAAGGTGAAAAAAATACAGGTATAAACATCAATTTTTTTCTGCTGGATATTTTTTGTTGTTGTTGTTTTTAATTTCATTTACAGTGCAAAACTCAAATTAAATGATTCAGTGCATTATCTGAAACCTTAAGCCCCACCCACTAGGAGACTTCCAAGTCATTCATATATATATATATATATATATACACACACACACACACACACACACACACACATATATATATATATATATATATATATATATATATATATATATAGTATATTATATTGGTCAATGTAAATCAACAATTGAGTTCATTTAACGGAACAACTTGCTGAATTTGTATTTACTTGACCTTTACAAATACAGTTTGAAAACTATCTACTAAATATTTAAGTTATTTTTTAAAGAGCAACATTATTTTAACCCCACCTGTCTGCTGCTGTCTGTTTGTGGATGAGAGACAACAGGTCTGCGGCCCGGCCGGTGCCCTCAAACACAATCACAGGCACAGGAGGAGACCTGCTCACATACTCCAGCACTGTAGAGAGCACAGCGGGACCCCCTTCAACCACCACACACACCAGGGGAACTCTCTGATCCAGTCCTGGAAAAATAAAACAAACATAAATGTAAATGCATCAGATCTTCCAAACATTTTAACTTGATAATAGATTTAAAGAATAGTATAATCTTGCAATCCTGCATGAGAATAACCCTCATGTTCCATCTAGGTAAAAACATGTGGCTCAACCACATGCCCTGTAAACCTTCCAATCCTGCCAAACTTTCTCAAAAAGAAGAAAAACAGAATAGAGTGGGGAAGTGACTCCTCAGTTCAGGACACATCTGTAACTGCTGAATAATTAAATTATATTCAGGTTTAATCCCTAACATGCACAGATTCACTATTTAGAATTCTTAGTTAATGTATACCTTCATTTTAAGCAATGTATGGATTCTTCTTCTTTTTTTGAAAACTCTTAAAACTTTTCAACTCTTAAGTATTGTACTTGCTGAGCTAATTAATGTTTCTGTATATAATCTTATAGCAGAGTATTTCCCTATTAGAACTCACTGGGGTGGATCCTCTGTCGTTGGATATGCCTTTCCAACTTTCTCCTCAGCTCCTGCTGGCCTCCAGATTTACCCAGAGTTCCATCATCCACTAACAGGAAATGCGAATGCAGGCCATTAAGACTAGAGCGCTTACTCAGTGGATTCCCCAAAGTCTGGTAGTGCCTCAGGACCTGGTGTTTCACAGAGGTGTAATAATACACAGAGTGATTCAATTGATCCAGTGCAAATTCAGACATTCAGTCAATGTTATGAAGATAACCTTTACTGTAGGGTTTGCCAGTTTTTAATTATGTTTAAGGTATACCAAACAGTATTGTGTTATATCATGCAAAAATTACCAATGATTCTTCAATCATTTTTTAACAAATCAAAAAAGGTTGAAAATTGCTGAATAAAACACATTGAGACATGCTCTGAAAATAATTTCAGGGTAGTAACAGTTGTCAGGTAACATTACATCACATTACACCATCCAATTCGAATTTTGAATTATTATCATCTCCCAGCATTTTTGTCTTGAGATGATCATAAGATTGTAAAAAGCTCACGTCTCGTCCTATGAGGTCAGAATGGTTCTCAATAAGCCCCCAAGGTGTGATTCCAATCACAGATCTCTTCCTGCGCTCATGCATACCGTAGACTTTTACAGCGTCTCCAACATACATTGATACTCCTAAGTAAAGGAAAGAGAAAATGAACCCAATTACATACACAGATAAATTATTTAAGAAGGACAACACACACACACAAACCTGTATTGAAGCCATCAGTGAAAATCCAGGCTCCTGCAGTCTCGGCAGCTCTGATGAGGCCCTTGCTGAACACCTGTCCCACTCTTGGGGGTAAGGGAAAGTTGTCTGTTCCTCCATGCACTGATATAAGCAGTTTGGGTTGAGCCATTTTCCACTCTTGCAGCATTAAACAGAGAAGTTCTTCAGGTTTAGCATCGCAAGACAGACGCACATACTAAGAGAGGAAAACAACATCTAGTAAGTCACAAATTATGTCTCACAAAAAAATGCACAAAATTCATTTGTAAGCTTATAAAACCTTAGCACGGCAGGAACACTTGTTTCTGCCCGGGAAGTCAATGGAGCCGAATGCATCAGTGGGGCTGGTTTTGGTGTGCTGAACAACACACCACACCTCTTCTTCCCCAGATGGAGGAAGCCAAGTACTGAAGTCAAGCTCTGAATGCTCACTGATCAACCTCCCACAGCAGCACCTTAGAGAGTGACAGATGGAAAATTTACATAAACACTTCTTCTGTTTTATCTATGATTTTTTTTTAAAGATCTAGGATTTTTTGCATAAAGCTATCATATACAAATAAAGTAGGTTAATAAGGTTCATACCTGACTAGGTTTTGGCAAACATGACAAACAGGAAAACACCTGAAAAATACAGGAAAGCCTTTAATTAAAATGAAAGACAATTTCAACTCCAGAGGAACTGTCAAACAAAAAAAGCAAAACATGAAGTGTACCTGTGGTGGTCCCTGGATGCTGGTAAAAACCTCACACACTCCCTCTTACAAAAGGTCATCTGGATCCATGACTTTCCAGACTGGAATAAGGAAACACAGGTGATCTAAATAGCAGTGCTTTATACACTATATGGGCAAAAGTATGTGGACACCTGACCAGTCAGACTTATACACACTTGATAAATCATGTCTTCATAGAGCTTACATTGTGCACAGTGGCTCTGTCAGAACAGGTTTGGAATCATTTTCTTACCACTTCCAGAATTCAATAGGAATGCAAAAGGTATCTGGCTATCTGGCTATTCACATGAGATAGTTCTCTTAATAATTATAGCTTTGAGACAATTTACACTGTCTGCCAAAAGATAAAATAGCAGTTACTTTTAAAACAGCAGTATGTACAAAAACATACTTATTTAACTAAGAACAATTTGTTAAGTCTTGTAGATTTTTATAATTTCTGAGGATAAAGCCTTCTTTTCCTTGTCATATTTCCATTAGACTCCTTTTGGCTGGATTTTCATCTCTCATACAGCTATTTATTTATTATTTATGTTTATTTTTATGTAATGGGGTGAAGTGAAGAAAATACTGCCTACAGATTAACTCACAAAATGTCTCTCAGACTCACACATAACAGGCTTCTGACACATCAAATCTTCTGCAAAAGAACATCTCCCTTTTTGCATAAATGAACAATGAAAACACTCTTATACCTAATACACATTGTTGCAAATGATAATAAGAATTAAATGCAAAACAATACTGGTAGACCAGCAATATTGCTCTGAGTCACATATACAGAAAGCCCTAAGACTTCATTGGGAGTTATTGGTATGGCCACAACTGAATCCACAGTGGCACAGAATCAGCACTAAGGACAGCAGCCACAAAGGCTCTCTGTGCAACTCTATTTGCAAGGATCAGGGTTGTGCTGAGAGGGCAATACGTACACTAATTTATATCAATTGGTGGATTACTACACATCAAAAACAACAGCATTTATGATTTCCAGAAGTATGACTAGAGTGTGAGTCCTATAGTAAGTGTCTGGTGACCTGTAAGATCATATATACCATTACCAGGTTCCAATTAATACACCATTACTGTATTGTGGTGTATCACACAGCATTATAACAAGATCACATATACAAGAATGCTGTTTGTTGATTTCAGTTCCACATTTAATACAGTCATCCCCTCCAAGCTGATCGCTAAACTTGGCATCAACACCTTCCTTTGCAATTGGTTACTGGACGTCTAAACCAACAGACCACAGCATGTTAAGTCAAATAACATCATCTTCTCAACCATCATACTAAACATTGGCATTTCCCAAGGCTGTGTGTTGAGTACCTTCCTGTACTCTCTCTATGTCCATGACTGCGAGCCTGTGCATGGTTCTAACACCATAATCAAGTTTGCAGACAACCCCGAAGTGATTGTCTCCTGACTCTTCTTGACTCATTTTCCCTGATGCGGGACGAAATGTCCTGGACCTGGTTTTCTCTCGTCCTTTCCCAGCTACAGACATGACTGCTACCCCACATCACATCTCTGATCATCACCGAGTATCACCATCACTTTCCCTCTGCTACCCAAAACCAACTTTCAGCATCTCTATCTTACCCGCCGAAAGCTCCACTGTCTCCCCTTCTTCTGTAGCTTCTGTCCCTCTAACACCTTTTCCTCACTACACTTGGACTCAGCCACAGACACTTTCCTCTCCTCTCTTTCCTCAACTATGGACTTTCTCTGCCCTCTGTCCACTAAACCCAAAAAGACTTCTTGTTCTGTTCGTTGGCTTTCATCTGTTTTGCACAGCAATTAAAGAGACCTAAGATCATCAGAGAGAAAGCGAAAGGAAATCATAATCTTGACTCTTACTGTAAACTCCTGGCTAAGTTCTCCTCAGACGTGACTTCTGCCAAGACTTCCTTCCACAGGCAGAGGCTTGAAGCTTTGCCATAAGCTCCACATCTCTTTTTTACTCGACTAAACCATGAGAAGATTGAGAAAATCTGCTGGACCTTCACCTCTACCCCAACTGCACCTACATTTCACAGTCAGGATTCCCCTACTCCTTCATTGTATTATTTCTCAACCATAGTGGCAGAAGAGATTTTACAACTCATCCAGACTTGCAATCCTTCCCCCTGCCCATTGGATCCACTCCCTTCCACTATGCTCCAGACCATCTCGCATGACCTTCTGCCCTTCACCACTCTGATCATCAATGGATCCCTAATATCTGGTCTACCTTTAAGCGAGCAAATGTTATTCCCATCCTGAAGAAACCTGCTCTGGATTCATCAGACATCAGTAACTACAGACTGGTATAAATTTTCTATTTTCTTTCAAAAATTCTTGAACACATTGTCTATAATCTCTCTTTTAAGGATGTCCAGAGTAAGCAATATCTGCATAAAGCTCACACCATCATCAAGGACACCTCTCACCCAGTCTATAAACTGTTTAACCTCCTACACTCTGAAAAGAGGGTCAGATACCTGCAGTACAAGACTAGCAGGCTAAGGAACAGCTTTTACCCCACAGCGGTCTTTTTTCTGAACTCTTAAACCCCATGTTCCCCCTGCTCCCTGAAAAAAACACAGAACTTCAATATATTTCTCTATATATATTCTCTGTATACTCACATATACAGTGTTGTACGAAAGTTTGTGAACCCTTTAGAAAATTTCTATATTTTTGCACAAATATGCCTGCAATTACACATATCAGACAAATCAGACAAATATATTATAGTATTCCAATACTATATATCTATGAGAGGCAAAACTATGTGAAACTCAAATTTCAAATGGGGTGAAAATCAGGTCACCCTGAGTACCCTATTTTAATTAAAGAAGAGATATATCAAAGTCTGATGTTTCATGACAAAAGGGTGATTTCTGAGGACTTGAGAAAAAGAGTTGCTCAACAAGCTGGAAAAGGTTATAAAATCATTGCTAAAGTGTTTGGACTCCAAAAATCTATAGACAGACAGATTCTGTACAAATGGCAGAAATTTAAGACCACTGGTACACTCCCCAGAAGTGGTCAAAGAACAAAGATCACTCCAAAAGCAAGACATGTACAGTCTTGTACATGTACATGTGCAGTCTGTAATAGTCTGTTGGTTCATGCTGTGATGTGTCCACTTGGAGGAGTGTTCTGAGTTCTGACAGGAACCCAGGGGAAATTCTCAGCAACTAAAGGCTTCTTTGGCTAATGTTATTGTTTGTGAGTCTGCCATCAGGTGAAAGCTGAACAACCTCGGTGTGCAAGGCAGAGTTGCAGGAGAAAGGCACTACTCTCCAAAAAGAACATTGCTGCCCATAAACTGGACTACTGGAAAAATTATGTGGATGAATGAGAACAAAATAAAACTTTTTTGGCCACCACCCACCATAATCCCAGTGTTGAAGCTCTTTTGTACTAATAAATGGGATAAAATTCTTCCAAGCTTTTTGTGCAGGACTGATCAAAAGATACCGGAAACTTTACATGCAGTTATTACTACACAAGGGCTCATAACAGATATCAAAGATTCACATACTTTTGCAAGTCACAGTTATGTAATGTATTTGTAATGATTACGAATATGTCAATATTTTTCTCAATAAATAAATGAGGAAGTATAATATGTTTTGCTCATTTGTTTGATTGCATTCACTTTGTTTACTTTTAGGACTTGTGTTGAAATCTGACGATGAAATCTGATTGAATTTCTGCAGAAATATAGAAATTTCTGAAGGGTTCACAAACTTTCAAGTGATACTGTATAACTGTTTTCTGTATATTCATACAGTGTATAATACAAGAATTAGACATATGGGCATTTCATTTTCATTTTAGCAATATTGGAAGATTCATGTAATATAACTAATCAAATGAAACCACAGAAAGGTCTTTTTTAAATGATCTACAAAATGTAATTAAAAATCTCTGGAATATCTGGAAAAAGTAAGGGTACCCCCACATTTATTTGTACTTAAATTGGATAAAATTACCTACAAGTGCATCAGGTGCAGAATACTAGAAAATAGTTACAGAACATTTTAAAAAAAGGCTTGAATTATTTAAATATCAGATATTTAGTTTAGTTTGCTCTTAACTGTTGAAGTAAGGTATCACCATGGTGAGATCCAAAGAGCTCTATAAGTAAGAAAGAGGATTGTTGATGAGTCTGGTAAGGGATATACTGTAAAAAGACTTCAAAATAATTTACAATCAGCCATTCCACTGCCCAGAAAATCACTTACAAGTTGAGAACATTTAAAACAACTGCCACCATGGCCAGGGCAGGCCATCCAAGCAAATTTGCCCCAGCAGCAGACCACAAGATGCTTCATGAAGTCTCAAAAAAAAAAACTAAAATATCATCACGGGACATGCAGCAAGCTCTTGCTACAGAGCTCTTGATGTCAAAATGCATGAATCTACAGTCAGAAAGAGACTGCACATATTTGATTATCAAGGGAGGTGTGCAAGGAGGAACCCTTTGCTGTCTAAGAAAAACATGAGGGAAAGACTGAAGTTTGTGAAAGAACACAGAGACAAATGCCAAGACTTCGTACAATGAGTCTAAAATTTTGTTAATTGGATACCATAACAGAAGGCATGTTTATCGTAAACCAAACACAGAATTTCAGAAAAAAAACCTCATACCATCTGTGAAATATTGAGGTATAAGTGTTATGGCTTAGGGCTGCTTTGCTGCAACAGGACCTGGCCAGCTCATCATCATAGAATTTACTATAAATGCTGCATTGTATCAGAAGGTGCTTGAGGAACATGTGAGACCAACGGTTAAAAAATTTAAGCTGAAGTGGAAGTGGGCCTTGAAACATGACAATGACCTAAAACATACCAGTAAACCCACAATGGACTGGCTGAAAAAACAGAGAATTCTAGAAAAAGCAAAGCCCATATTTAAATCCTGCTGAGATCCTGTTTGTTGATTTGAAATGGACTGTGCATGCAAGAAACAACTGAAACATCATACAGATGAAATAATTCTGCATTGAGGAGTGGGGGAAACTTTCTTCCAGTCAATGTCAAAATCTAGTAGATGGCTACAATATGATTCTCATTAAGGTTATTTCAGCCAAAGGGGAAACGCTAGCTATTAGGACATAGGATGTACTAACGTTGAAATATTTATTTTTTTCTAGATTTCTTTTGTTTAATAAGTGAAAACAAAGTATATGAAGTGAAACAAGATCAGAAAATGACATGTTCACATTTCTTAATAAAGAACTGACTATTTTATGGGGTGTCCTAACTTTTTCACATGACTATATGTCTGTACTGCACTACTACTTTGAACTACTTGTTAACTGCATTTTGTTGCCTTGTACCTACAGTATGTGCAATGACAATAAAGTTGAACCTAATCTAATCTAATCTAATCTATTTCAATCTAATCTAATTACTGTGTCCATTCCTGGGTGACTTAGACCGACCAACAGATAAGAAGACACATATTCACCTGCCTAAAGTGAACCTGTGTCTGCTATAGACAGCATAGCTACTTTCCAGGAGATTTTCTTGGAGCTTCTGGCTCTTCATTGACACCTCCGTGGCCAACTACCGATCCTTCTCTGCTCTTCTACTTTATTCCTTTACACCAGAAGGTGTATCAAGACACTTCTCTGTACTTTGTACTGGCGTACAGCTGTTAGAATGAACTTCCATCAAATGTCCAAACAGCTGATTTGCTTGGTGTATCAATCAAATGTCGATGACCCAAATTTTTAACCTGGCTTTAGAAATATAGCCATACAGCAATCAAACAATAAGCAATAAAAGAGTGGTAACACAAAAGGTATAGCAAGTGTCATTACAGAATCCAACAAGCCCTGCTCTAGTACCAAAATCACAAATAAAGATATTAAATATATTATTATAAAGACTCTATAATTTTATATTATAATATCACTAAAAGTTCAAAATAATCTAATATAAATTATAATATCAAAAAAGTTCAAAATAACATAAAAAGCAAATAGATAGATAGATAGATAGATAGATAGATAGATAGATAGATAGATAGATAGATAGATAGATAGATAGATAGATAGATAGATAGATAGATAGATAGATAGATTAAATGGTTTATATGTAATGGTGCATTATCTATATGTGAAAAAATAAAAATAATAAAAACGCTTCACTTGAGGATCCAAAGTGAAACTCAACCGGAACTTTTTTCTTCTTTTTTTTTCTCCAAGGCGTCCTCAGCACTCAATTTAAGCTAAACAAGCTTAACTAGTGGTATCCAGAGCTGATGATGTTTTAATTATTTTATTTAGAATTATTTTCTCACCTGCATCTTGACAGGGTGAGCGCGCGCGTTCAGTCAGACATCTCCACGCTTTTGGCGCACGAGCTCGCGCTGAGGAGAGCAGGAAGGAAAGTGGGCGTGGCTCTGAAGCTCTGACTCAGACACTGGGTACTGCTGTAGTGTGTGCTCGATAATCCTGTAGCTGGGTATTTAATGTCACATCTAATACAAAAACACGCCTTTTGTTTATTACAACAACCTCACCGTCGCCCTCATAAAGTCGGCAAGCTTTCTTTTTTTTTTTTTTTAAAGAAAACAAAGACTTTGCTGCTTGACTGACTGAACGTGCCCAGCCCTGGTGCTGCTAGATGATTTAGGGTCAAAAGGACAAGTGGTGGAAAGGTGAAGATTAGCATGAAAGCGTGACCGTAAACAAACCTGCTCATGGGTTGTGCCCCAATTTACTTTAAACAGAACTAACTAATGACGTTACTCCAAATCACTAATCAAGCACTAATAATGACAGTAGTGTGAAGTGTCACCTTATAGATAGTGTAAAGGTTAATTAATACATTAACACTGACAATCTGAATGATGTGGAGCAAACTCTCTCTCTCTCTCTATCTCTCTCTCTCTCTCTCTCTCCCTCTCCCTCTGTGTCTCTCTCTCTCTCATACACACAAACACATCATTCACGTTCAATACAACATTTCTAGTTCACTGTGCTGGGTTGACAGTGTTGGGTCTTTAATACTAACTTATTCAAATAAATATACATAGCACATAAAGTAATTATTTAAAATATATTTCCTTCCTGGAAAGGTTTGTACAAAATTGACTTAATATTTTAACAAATAAAGTGCTACATTTTTTTTTAAATTGTGATATATAATATGCAAACATCCTACAACTCAAAATAGATGTTTGTTAGCAGATTTTCCATCTAAAATCTATACCATGTGTAAAAACACTTTTAGACACTCAAAACCGTTACTCAAACAGAACACTTCAATATACTAAGAGGTAATTTAATAGTGTATTGCTATGAATGTTCAACAGGAGAATAATTCAATACTGATAGACTACAAGCATTATATATCTAATACAGATATTGATGAGAACATTATTCTGTAAATTAATGCTAAATGTTAATTTTGGCTGTGCAAATTTTGTGAATCCAGTTGCTCAGCATTTAAGGCATTATTTAGAGTAACAATGTAGATATGCAGTTTCATGGCTGAACAGCACAATGGACATACCACAATTTTTACTCAAACATTTTTAACTTTAGCCCTTAACTCGTCTTTTTAAGGCTTGCCTTAATCGCATATTCACATATATATGAGAAGTTCAAGTGTTCCTTGACCACCAATTCTAGCATTTGATTAAAGTTTAGTGTAAAAAGCAACAAATTAAAATGCAGCTTACCATTTAAGACAAGGTTTGCTAAGCAGGTTTGCTACAAAAGTGCAATAGTTACAATGCCTGGTATATCACTGGCTGTTACTCAATGGTGGTGGTGGTGGTGGGGGGGGTCGAGAGAAAACACTTCCACTTCGTTTTTCCTCCTTTGCTCGGCTCAAAGGTCTCTGGAGGTTGACCCAACACGGAGGCAGTCTCAAGATTATTTTGTTTCATTGTGAAAGTGCTAAGGTTTGAAAGCAAAACACTAAGTGGTTTTAACATAACTATTTGTTAAACTTTTAAGAGGAGTTGGATCCATTGGAAACAACTAGCTGATTGGTGATGCAGTCATGAGCAGTTTCTAACAAACTCCATTTAAAACAATAAGCTGATCATCTTTATTTCTCAATTAGAATCCCTCACTGATACAGATACTTGAAATGTCAGATTTCAAGAAGGTTGGCGTTTATCTCAAAGTGTGGCTTCTTTAAGCTTAAAAAAAATAAATCTCAAACTAAGGCATGGACTTAAACCCACAAATAGAGCAGCATAGGAATAAAGTTCACATTTTATTACAGCTGCAGTAGACAAACCAAATGGACGGGTTTTTTTTGTTTGTTTGTTTGTTTGTTTTTTAAATACACAAGAATTGGACGAAAAGAAAAAGTACTTAGAATGGTCAAGCTTACAAAAAGATAAGAAATAATCCAAGATATCCAAAGCAAAAAAGGGAATTTTTGATTTTAGAAATCTGGATTCACAGTCATTATATTAACAATTTTGCAGATGCTGCCGATATACAAAGCAACCTGAACACAAGGCAGCATCCATTCAAGCACAGAACTAAGCTGCTCAAGCTGGAAGCAACAGTGTTGAGAAAAGTCTTGAATCACCTAAGAGTTCCCTTCTGAAAACTGAATACAAAAATTTGTTTGATGAAGACTTACGAGGCTAATGTAGCTACCAAATAATAGTATTGTGTACATTTGGCTTCGATAAGGACACCACCTCACAGCTCCAGGGTTCGATCGTCATCATCAGCTTCCTGTCTGTGTGGAATTCTAAAAAATCCTATAGGTTCTCTGGTTTCCTCTTCAAAACATGTAGATACAGTGGCTATGATTACCTGCTCCTCTGTGTGAGTAAGTGTGTGAATGTGTGTGTATTTATAATGCTCTGGTGTCCCATCCAGGCTGTACACCTGAACACCTGTGTTCCCAGATCGGCTCGGGATCCACCAGTTCAGTCCTGGGATTTGAATTTCAGATGTTCTTAAATTTGAGATAGCAGCACATTGTCCCATTAACAAACATTAATCCGGTTTGTGCTTTAACAATGACTCTAATCATAGATCATTACATTTTGGAGAGAATAGAAAGAGAGAAAAAAAAAAAAACAAGTGGCAAAATTTTAAAGCTCTCTCTAACACAGTTTGAAAGCAAAACTGGAATATTATACTGGAGTTGGTATTGCTATTCCCTCTATTTTTTTCTCTCTACAGAGTCAGTTCCTGGAGCTCACCCGTCCTCTAATCAAAACCCATCACCACAAGAGTTTATATGGTATCACTTCAGCACAGGAGTTTTATAAGGTGTGATGCTGCTGCATCACGTCTCCATTTCCTCCGTAGCATCTTTGAGAGAAATGTCTTCGCCAAGCTCAGTGGTAGATGGAGTGTCTAGGAGTGACAGGTCTAACGCAGGCAGAGGAGTTCTCCAGAACTGGAAGGAGTTAAATGCACAAAGCTCATCCTTGTTTTCATCAGGAAGCGTTACCTGTAACACCAGAGATGCAATGGAATTAATTTGCATGAAATGTTCAATAATCAACAAACCATAGTCATGAATAATTTTCCATAACAACCGCTCTGAAAGACAAATCAATAGAGAATTCTAAAGCAAAACCTCTAGGTAACTGAAGCCTAATAATATAAACCAACTACATAACAACGATAAAACATCACTATTCATATCAGGAAGGTTTCTCAAAGGACCTGCTTGTGTAACAATTAGGGAAGGAGTCTCCAGTGTCAATGTAAAAGCCATAACTTTAGTTTTTCTTCCACAGGGAAGTCTGTTCCACAACCGTCGATGTAACTATAAACGGATAAAATTGTCCCTTTGAAACTAATAATAAACGTGATAATTTATCACGGCAAATTGTGCCAATTGTGAACTGTTGTCGTTTGGTATTAAAGAATTGATCACTTTTTTAGGCAGAACATCGCAGGACCACGTCACACAATGCACTGCTGAGTACAAACCACAAATCAACCACTTTTGTTTTCTGTGTAAATTCAGCAAACCTACTGCAATTAAGTGTACAAAGAACTTCAATCCTCAATTCTGATTGGTCACAGGTTGTTATAGTCATGGTAGCTGTAGTCTAAACTAGCTGATCATTTGAATCAAACCCATCTTATTATTATTATTATTATTATTATTATTATCATCATCATCATCTCAAAACTATAAATATATCAAAGTTAATTATAATCTAACTGCTACGTTTATAACACTAAGGGAAATTCAAATTAAACTAAATGCATGTGATGATAGAGACCCAGGGTATTTTTTCCCCTGAAATAAAACAGTTCCCTGAAGTGAAGTCTATAATTTAACATATTTATATTAAAGCCATTTGTTCTAACGTGTTATATGTTTAACGTCCCAGGCTCGTTTATTGTTTTCCTGTTATAAATCCGCGGGTTGTAAAGTAATAGACACACTGAAGAATAAGAAAAGTACGTTTTTGTTAGCAAACATCGTATAAAGTCACCTTTGTACGCTTATTCAAGTTTGACCTCGTGCTTTCTTCTGACGTCATCTCGCGTGTGCACGCATCGCTCGCGCCTCGGAACTTTCCAGAAACGCGCTCGTTCTCTGTCTCCTTCTTTACGTCGTCTGTAACGTTGCTCAGTTTTCCTCCTGGTGCCACTATTTTGCAGCGTTGTTCGTGGTCCTCGCAGCATCCAGGTCTCTTTCTGCAGCCCTCTCCGTATACAGTGGTGAAAAGTGCAGGCTCCAGCTCGCGTCCTGTATCACACACACAGCTACGTTTCTTCTGAGGAGGAGGAAGAGGAGCCTCCTGGATTGACGAACACTCGGCTCTTCGCTTTCTCATCATGGATGAGAGGCTTCTGGAAACTTCTCCCGTTATTTGTTGCATCGACTGAAAGAAATCTCAAGAGACGTAAACAGAATGTAGCTCTAACCGCAACTTCACATCAAGTTGTTCAGACAAAATGTACTGTATCTTTCAGAGCAGCGCCACCGTGTGTCCGGGGGACCGGAGAACAAAATTCAATTCAATTCAAGTTTATTTGTATAGCGCTTTTTACAATGGGCTTTGTCTCAAAGCAGCTTTACAGAACATAAACATAGAACAGAAGGTAAACATAAAGAGAAATATAGAGAATTAATATAGTAAAAATTCAAGATATACAGTATATAGTTCAGTGTGTATGTATGTATATGTATTTATCCCCAATGAGCAAGTCTGAGGTGACTCAGGCAGCAGTGGCAAGGAAAAACTCCCTTAAATTGGTAAGGAAGAAACCTTGAGAGGAACCAGACTCAAAGGGGAACCCATCCTCATATGGGTGACACTAGAGGGTGTGATTACAAATATACAGTCAAACAAATGTTGAATTGGTGTAAAGATCACATGGACTTAAGATCTCCTCTTGGTATCATAGAGTCCAACTGGTAGATCTGTAGATGTCTCAGGATTCTCAGTCAGCCTCATCTCAGTGGAGGTCCAAAATCTTCATCGCACGTTAGATGATCGGAGCTGGTACAATGTCTGGATGCCTCGGGATGGGAGTGAAAGAGAAAAGCAGTGTAGAGGGGACAAAACGGCAAACAAAAACCGTGTCTCTTAAAGGAAAGCGTTACATTTAAATACATTAAACGTGTTTATCTTAATCTTAAAATGCAATAAAGGTCATCTAGTGTTTATCTTTAAATATTTTAACCTATTTGGTGATTCTGTGTGTGTTGTATTTCTGCTATTCCTGTGAGAGGTTAGCATTTATTAGCATAAATAACAGGACTTTCTTCTTTTTATTTGTACTATTATTAGGGCCAGAGCACCGATGGTGCGAAGCCCTATTGTTTTTGCTCGGGTTTATTATTACTTTTTTTTTTGCACACATTGGCCAATTGGGGTCCCTTAACATGCTCGAAAACTCTTGAAATCTGGCACACACATCAGAGTCGGGCGACGCTGGGCTTGGGCAAAGGCTGGAATACGGGCTTGGCAGGGGGGCTCTGTAGCGCCCCCTGTAATGCAAAAACAAACATTTGTGCACAGATCGGGCAATTATATACGCACATGTACGATGAAGTTATGGCAAATTCAGAGAAACAGGAAATGTCTAATATCTAAAGCAAAAAATGTCTTATTGGGATGACACGTGGTGTGTATGTTCTGCCAAGGATTCCGATCGCATCGATGTGCTTAGTGTGAGTCCCGGGTATAGCGTCACCAACAGGCCCCAGGAAGTGTGTCAGTAACAAAGGTGGATTTGCATGCAATGAACTTTTAAATACTCCTCCTAGAGGATTCATGCGGTTCAATCTAATGCGAAATTGTGAACGGATTTTTGATATCTCAAGCACTGTTGCCATGGCATCTTGTCAAAGTTTGCTTTTATTTCAGGCATATTTAAGGCTTTTGGCGTGCTTAGATTAACTTGAAATTTGACACATACATCACATTTGTCGGCTGTTAAGTGTGGACAAAAAGGTCAGACAAAGGTGTGTCTCTTGAGTGGCTCACTAGCGCCCCCGTTTGTCTAAGATGTGGGGTTTCATTTACCTACAATCCCCAAATGGGTCAGTAACAACATAAATTAGTCAACTGATATTTACCCACTTCATGCACTTGCCCACCATGCATTGTTTTCTGGGAGGCACCGTATAGCGATAAAAAAAAACGTGCGAGGGCCTGCCATCGCTACTTGCAGCTATATTTACTATTAGTAGTAGTATTATTTCTAGAAGTTACACATAAGATTTCAACAATCTCAATTAAGTCCTATCCATTTCCCACCCAAATTCATAGTCGTATACATAAAATATACTCATTCACTCACCCAATCACACACTACGGACAATTTTCCAGAGATGCCAATCAACCTACCATGCATGTCTTTGGACCGGGGGGTGGGGGTGGGGGACCCAGAGTACCCGGAGGAAACCCCCGAGGCACGGGGAGAACATGCAAATTCCCCACACACAAGGCGGAGGCAGGAATCGAACCCCAAACCCTGGAGGTGTGAGGCAAACGTGCTAACCACTAAGCCACCATGCCCCCCCGGACATCATTTCAGATAAATATAATTTAGCGTTTATTGCCCAAAGATTTTTTTTAGTAACATGGAATTCTGAATAAGAATTTTCACTGTAAAATATTCCCAGAGGAAAAATTTTATTAAAATATACTGACATGACAGCTGTCATTTATTTCACATTTTAAAGAGAAAAAAAAAACACCTTTATTGTATTTTTTAAAAAAAAGATACGATACAGTAAGTTTAAAACAACTTATTTCCTTAGAGCTGTTCCAATTTAGACAGCAAAAATGTTCAAGGCATCAATCATTCAATGGCAAATATCAGAAATGTGAATAAATAATTAAAAATACAACATAGGCTGTTAGAACATGAGTTTCATGATGGAACACATAAGCTCTCAACACTCTTCAGTTTGAAAAACAGTAAAAACTCAACAATGACTGATATTTAGGTGAGATACTTCAAAAAGAATGTCTAATAGTTACAGGTGGTGTTACAGTGGTAAGTCTATTTCCATGAGAGCTTGACTGTAGTGAGAATCAACTTGCTGATTTATATAGAAATTTCTAGGATTATATAGAAATTTATGGAAGGTTTATGGAAAAGATTTGTAGGTGTAAAGCCAGCCTGAAGGTGAATAAGATAGAATTTGATACTTTTGGATCAAAAGTTGGCTGAGCAACACATAGGACACCTTGAAAAAGTCTTTCCATCATTCGTCAGAAATAAAACAAGGGTAAAGGTACTTAAAAAGAAAAATCACCCTTGTACAAAGAACACACAGGTGGTATTTGATAACTGGTCTTATACTTGTACAAATAACTACTTTAAGCTTTTTTGCTTGTTGCATTTCTATTTGTTTATTTATTTTTTGACCATCTGTCCAAATCTCCAGAGTCAATCCCATTTTTGAAGCACTACAGCTCGATCCTTTGGCTCTCTTGAACAAATTACATGTTTGACTCACTTCACTGCAAATCATTACTTAGAAGCAGACTGAGACTACCACATTGATACCTTCAGTTTTAGTTACACTATATGACCAAAAGTTGGTGAGAGCTAGAGCATCACACAGCATCAAAGTACAAAGCACAACAATTGTCCCGATTCTGTTCTAGCAGGACAATGTGCCTGTGCACAGATTTATAAAGACATTTTTTGAGAAGAACTCGTGTTATGCACAGAACACATTCCTCAACCCCCAGCATTGGGATGAACAGGAACACAGAGTCCTCACAGTGCATCAGTACTTCGGGAGTGTCCGATCTTTCCCATAAAGTGAGGGTGCAGGTTTTCATACCAATACATCAGGAGCCACAGCTGTTTCTTCCTGTTTAATCAGTTGAATCTTGGTTTTCAAGAAACTTAAGTTTGGCATCTGCTTGGTTGGACTGAAAAACAGAACCCACACCCGTGCTGTATATTAGTCCACACCATACTGTGACTCTCCTTCCTGAAGAACTGTACCAGGGCTCCATTCAAAATGACTATATACATACAAATATATTTTTAAAGCAGCCTGAAGTGGGTTCATGGAGCAGAATAGAGTGGATTGTGGGGCGCACCCATAATGCATTGCATTCACATGTCAGTTTAGGGAAATAGCTGCAATAGCAAGTCGCTTTAATGTAAAGAGTAACGTTCGCTATTATGTGTAATGTATAATGGCCAGGTTTTATGTGCTAAACATGCTGAGTTATGGACTTGGTTAACACTCCAAAACATACTTCAAAGCATATAGCATACAGCATAAACTCTGACTGAAATATCAAAAAGTGTGTTAAATTTAACAGCAGTGGTGTGTTTGAACTATAACTGCTATAATATATAGAGAGATATACAGTTGCTGCATTCATATCCAGGTATCTTTTAAGCATTTTTGGTTTTGCCAGTAGAGCTATGTCCCAATCATATTTTGAACACACACTAGTCGACTTGGCCTACCAGTTCCTTTCAGGAAGCCAGTTTTGCATCAACAAAAGTTTAAATCCCAAACACCCCACAGCCATCTCTGACCAGGAGTAGCTGACATTTCCAGGCTTTTGCTTGTTTTTTTTTTTTTCATCCTCTTGTCCTATTAGTGACCTTGAGTAACTCTCATACTGAAGCGGAGCCAACAAAGGTGGTGTTTTGAAACTGCAACATAAAAAATCCTGCAAAAATATGTAACAGGGTCTAATTCAATATTCTAGACATTAAAACGACTAAAAGTCTAAAGGCTCCCGGTGTCCGAAGTCACATCGTTGTAGTGGTTGTTTGAGTTTTTAAGCTCAAGGTCTTTACAGTTTTGGTTGTTGGAGAGCAGCGGTGCAGGTTTCCTCGCCACGAAAAACACACAGTCATACAAGTACTTCAGCATGGAGCGCTCATTCTCTGTGTATGTAGTGAGCACTGACTCTCTCTCCATCTGGGGAGATGGGAACATTTATTAACAAAAGTATTTCATGCTTGTTTACATGCTGTTCACTGGTTTAGATTGTAGTCATACCTCGAGCTGAAAGCCGCATTTCAACATGACCTCCTTTATTTCTTCGTAGCTCAGCTCGATAGACAGTTCATTGGCCATGTTCTCAAAGTGGTACAGCAGAGGCCCTGATCGAGAATTTTTGATATTTGATTTGCTTTACTTACAAGTAAATATTTTTCATTTTTTACCTAGTTTAGAAATCACTAGTCCGTGCTCAGAGATTTTAACCTGCCCTGAATCATACATTTAAAGTTTGATATATATTGGAACTTACCCAAATTGATCCACACACCACCAGGTTTAAGAATATTCCAGATGGTCTCTATGTATTCTAGGACGTTGTGGGCGGTGTCGATGAAAAAACAAGTGGCAACGCAATCCCATGTGTCTGAAGGGAAATTTTTATATTTTTTACGTTTAACTTCCACACCAAGACACAGACTATATAGATAAATGTAATGAAAAGTTGTATATTCAGAGATAATTACATCATTAATGTTATGCTATTAGGATATACTGATAATGACAAAAAATATTCCATACCTTTAAAATATCCTACATTATTTAGCTTAAATGTTAGTGTCTAAATGCATGACACCTTGGCAGACACCATGATAACTTCAGCATTGCAACAGATGATCAGTGTTAATTTGTGCCTCACCTGGATCTGTATACACTTCTAGAAAATCACCAGCTGTCATAGAGAAGTCGGAATCAGGCGGGAGACTTTGGGGGTTAACGTCTGGGAAGGTCACACCTCTTGTCTGGTCTGCAGACATCTTGTTGTTACTGAACTGGTGAACCCAAGGGAACAACGTCATGGAGTTCTCCTTCTCGCATCTCAACATTAAAGGAGAGTTCAGGGTCAAGTTCATTTCCTCAGGCAGCAAAATGACAAAGAGACTAATTTACAACTAGTAGTATGATCCATGGATGCGTCTCAGTTTCCTACCTCCCTAGGTGGTGAATCAGTATGTTGTGTTGGGACTTAACCTGGTTCACTGAACATTGAAACACTTATGTCAAACTTGCTAGCTTAATCACATGTTTCTGTCAACTCACTTGAAGCATGATCGTAGGCTAGGTAGCGGATTTAAAAGAAAACAAGCTGCTTTGCTGGCTGTGATTTTTGTCCACCTTTTTATTTTTCAAGCTGAGAGGCTTCAGAAAATGAGTAAACATTGAGCATTGAGGCTCCCTGTTTTTTGCAGTGTATTTTGGGATTTGGGAAGGATTTATCAAATGACAGCTACTTTGACTGAGAGAGCTGATTGAGACACATGCCATGTCAGGTTACTGAGAACGATCAAAGCTGCTGCTTCATCTGTTTCTGAATCTATTTTATGGGGCAGCCACCATGCAGGTCCAAGTGTAAGTTATTATTACAGAAACTCTAACTTATAGCTGGAAGCCTGACCAAACAAAAATGAAGACGTTAACATAGCTGGTGTAACAGATATATAAACAGTAGAGTGTCTCTCTGCTGTGAACAGCACCTCAAGAGGTTTGAGGACTGATTTCAGACAGGTCAGGTTTTTCCAAAAGAAAACTTTTGTTTTGTGAAGTTTTTGTACCTGTTAAGGATGAAGTTGGAGGAGAAAAGCATGAAGAAGCTCCACTCGTTGCCCTGGCAGGAGTAACCAAGGCAGGCGATTTCCCATGCAAGACGACCCAGACCAGCTCCAGGCACCAGTACCTTCACCCTGGAGACATCACTGTGGAGAAAGGATTTGTCTTATTATTTCATTGTGAGATGAGCATGTGTAAATCCTGACCTCTGGAACCTAATAATGCCTTTGATGTTGCCTGTAAATGAATGAATGTAAATCACTTCTAATAACAAAAAGGTGTCACAAAACCACTTATGGTTATTAAAACAACAAAGTTTGCTTATGAATCATTGCAGACATAACTCCATGTTCATATTGGTGTACTCACTCCAATATTTGCTGACACGTTGTACCTAAAATGGTGTGATCCATCAATTTTTTTTTTCCCCCAACCAATATTCAGAATAACTTTTGTTTTTTATTGTCTGAAGATGATCTGCATGAAACTGTGGGATTCTGATGAATAGTCTATGAGGAATTCACAAAGCATCAGTTTTTAAAATTTAAAAAAATGGCAATTTTTTTTTTCATAAAGAAAAAGAAACTGGAGACAAATAGTCAACTGATATTAAAAAAAAAAAAAAAAAAAAGTTCAATAAATAACCCCTACAATCACAAGAGGGTTTCTGTGCTTCATGCTTGATCCCCTAAAAGTGATGCTGCAGATGCTTCACGAATGTTTAATAAACTAAGGACTCGACCCTGTGTTATGGATTTGAAATAAAATTTGCTCATTTGATCCACAGAGGTATCGTGACATATACACACCACTCTTCAGGAGGAAACTGTTTCTGTATCTCCTCAATGATGGGCATGTAGCAGGAATCTCTCTCTGCTTTGCCTGCTTCACTCCAATCACGCACAAACTGCTTAATGGTGGATTTCAGCTTGTCCATGTCGAATGTTGAAGAAGGCCCAGCTCTCCTTACGTTGTCCTGTCCAACAGGGAAAACACTGATGCTGAGCACAGCACTACGCTTGATGCATCCTGTTGAAATGAACGTGTGAGAAAGCAGTGGCGAATGTTTGTTTGTGTCAGAGTGAGCCATTTGTAACTGACATATTACTTAACCTGATTCTGACTGGGATTCACCTACATCCTCATCATACTCCATGTTCTCGAACATGTGCGTGCAGTTCCGGACGATGGCCTTAAGGACCTGGTGGTTGCACTCCATACAGCGTCGGATCTCGGCCAGCTTATCCAGAAAGCCAGAGAGGAGCTGCTGATGGCGCAGAGGAAGACTGAGGAACTGTCTTTCACACCGCTTCAGACTCTCCTCAACATGGGTCCTTTTTCAGTGAGAGAGAGAGTGAGAGAAGGCAGGATCACCATACAAAGAATAATACATGGTCTTATTGCTTCAGTAGATTTGTAGAAATTAACAACAAAATGGTGTGATGAGGACTGACACACACAGAGCAGTAACTTTTACACCTTCTGACCAATAAGAACTGAGGACTCAACATGGCTTTAGCATGGTTCTTTATTATATTGTAATACTTTATTTTAATCAAAACAATAAAATTAATTAGCAATAACATATTTACCCTATAATTATTATTATTATTATGTATATTACTACCAGTGTAAATGTTTTTTATAGTACTATTAAGTGAATTATTACTAGTAAAGATTGCTTCAAACTTAAAGTAAACCGGATCACAAATTAAACTCAACTCAAGCACAAAGTCCACTATATAGGCTGCACAGATCCTTAGTTTACAACCGGAGTAGTGATCCTGTGTAGGGAGAAAGGAGCCGTTTCATATTAAACCTAAACAAACTGAGAAATGCGCGGTTTCATGCTATCATGTGCCTAGTCTGTTCGTTTACAGCTGTTAAATTTTCACAAATATTCCCAACATTTGATTTAAAAAAAAAAAGCAAGTATTTTTTATGAATATTATAAATAAAGGAGGGTTTTGGTTAGCTTAATGGCTAATAGCCTAGCAAAGACTTGAGGGGTTAATAACATGGCGGTACCTGTAATATTTAAACGCGTTGATAATTTTCCAGAAGTGTTGTCTTTCCAGTCTCGCCTCTTCCTCCGGGGAACATTTGGTTCTTCCTCGGTAAAGATAAGGTTCCTCTCGGTTTGGTTCTGCAGATTCAGTTCCCATGCTGCCGTCGGCCATTGTACACGGATAAACACAGCAGACTCTTATAATCGATAGCAGAGATAATCGATGTGCGGCGCTATGGACTGACTGTTCAGAAGCAAATACGGTGAATCTGTGTGAATAACAGCTGTAGTCAAGTGCTAGAAACATCTTTAAATGGTTTTGTTAAAAAAAAGAGTTTGTAAAAGAAAATAAAAAAGAAAGAAGTCTGGTGTTAAGGTACTAATATGAATGCTGGAAAACAGGAAGAAAGAACAACAGAAATTCAGTTTAAATGTAGAAATGGTGCTTTTAACAATTCACATTGTGTCAAAGCAGCTTTACAGAAGTATAGAAACAGAAGAGGAAAAAGTTTTATATATATAACATATAAAAGAAGAAATAAAAAATAAATAAAATGAAAAATAAATGAATGAATACTATAATAAAATATTAATTTAAAATTTAATATACTACATATGAGCAAGCCGGAGGTGACAGTGACAAGGAAAAACTCCCTGAGAGGATAGGAGGAAGAAACCTTGAGAGGAACCAGGCTCAGAAGTTAACTCATCCTTATTTGGGTGACACTAGACTGGTAATAATGTAAATGTAAATAATGTCCTTTCTACAACAGACCTGATTGCTGGTAAAGGCCAGACTATACAGCTGACTGACACAACATTGGACACAACATTGGCTTCATCCATAGCAACCTCATAAGACACTGGCTGACCATGCAGATCAATCCCAGGCAGGGTGACCACCGAATGACAAGACTCCAACCAGGAGTAGAACATCAGGATTGACGAAGTAGCACAGTAAGAAGAGACGACCAGGCTAGGAACTCAGAACACTGGGAGCTCGGGAGTGGTATATATAACCATATAAAAATATATAAAAATTGTTAGGTATGATTGAAATCAGGTGATGGACAAATTATGTGCAAAGTGCAGACAGGGACTCCGGCAAGACTAGTTATGACAGCATAACTATAAGGCTGGAGCCAGAAGGTGACA
This sequence comes from Tachysurus fulvidraco, assembly GCF_022655615.1. Lineage (NCBI taxonomy): Eukaryota > Metazoa > Chordata > Actinopteri > Siluriformes > Bagridae > Tachysurus > Tachysurus fulvidraco. The sequence goes on along the minus strand of NC_062526.1, from coordinate 14,783,461 downwards.
CAAACATGAGGGCTTCCTGGGATTTAAAGCGTCCCACAACTTCAACGTCTGCAAACCTGAGTGACTTGCAAGAGTGGTAAACTGACACCCTGATATTGATATTGGCCTATAGTTGGACAGCTGGCTTGGGTCAAGGTCAGGTTTTTTAATCAAAAGTTTGATAACCGCTAGCTTAAAAGATTTCGGTAAGGGTAGAATTTATTATCTTTAGAACGGGTTGGATAGCTACAGGTAGTATCTGTTTAAAGAAACACATGGGTAAGGGATCCAGTATGCAGGCTGATAATTTTGAAGAAGAAAACACCCCCACAGTTATTTTATCAAACACACTTACACATATGAGTTCAAGTCAAACACAGAATCAATATATAACAGTAAATAGTATCATAAGCTCTTAAATGCAAGATGTTTGATACGTGTATGTATATATATATATATATATATATATATATATATACGTATATATATATATATACACGTATATATATATATATATATATACGTATATATATACACGTATATATATACACGTATATATATATAGATATATATATATATATATATAGATATATATATATATATATATATATATATATATATACGGTATATATATATATATATATATATATATATATATATATATATATAAAGAGAGAGATTGATTGATTGATTGATTGATTGATTGATTGATTGATTGATTGATCTCATTCCAGTTCATCTGAAATTTTGTAATTCTTCTGTAAAGGATGTGTGTTATACATCAGAACTGGACTGATTTCAAACATATTTATTTAGAAAACTCCTGAAACATACAGTGATAAAGTGCTACAATACCGTTTAAGGTGGGATACCACTAGATGTCAGTGTGGCACGTCTGATTGTTTGCTCTTGACGTTCAGCTCGGTAGGTTAAAAATGAGAATGTTTTGTTTTTGTTTTTTTTTTAACTGGAGTATAAGGAAGAACCCAAACTGTAGTTTCCCCCTTTACAAATCTAGCTTGCATGGGATAAAATATAGAATAAAAAATTCTAATATGTAAAAAATTAGAAAATACAAACCCAAATCCAAAAGAAAAACTATAAAGCTCATTGATTCCATTTTTAATACAATTTAATTTGCATAGTGATATTAATTATTTTCAATGTTACAGAACACAAATCCAGACATAGTTGATGACCAGAGACTGATGTGATAGAGGCGGGGGGGGGGGGGATTCTCCATGAGATGACAAAAGCAAGACAGAAACCAGACAAAATCGGATCCGACACCAGATAGTGGGATTATAAATCATCACCCTATACAGGTGTAGAAGAATAAAGGGTGTTAAATGGATGTTCTCTTGTCTTGTACTTAGACAGTGCCAAAAGGTTTGCAAGTAACTAAATGTCAAGAGATAACTGACAAAATCAGTTAAGCCAATTTCTCTCTCTCTCTCTCTCTCTCTCCCTGTATGTGTGGATCAGGTAATCAAACATCTCTGGCTCATAAGCAGAACAGGAAGATGCAAGGTCTGACAAGGTCCTCCCATCGGATGACCTCCCAGTTTCCTGTGGAAAATGAACCGTATAAGTTCAGTGCCTCTACACAGGGAACTGGGATAGCACACACACATACATACACACACACACACACACACACACACACACACACACACACACACACAGTTTCAGTTTACATACCAACTATACTGTAGTTAAACACTGATATGCCCACACCTAAACCCTGACCTTGACCAAACAAATATTCAGTTGTTCCACAATTTTCATTTACAGCAGTTGGTTTCCATAAGGACAGAAAGAGTCCACACACACACACACACACACACACACACACACACACACACACACACACACACACACACACAGCTGTTTACATAATCTCTTACTAGCACTGAGTATGACTCAATAGATGCTCTGAACCTACCCTTCTGGAGAGATTTGGCCTGTGCCTATTGTCTCCTGTAATTAATATACACAACATATGATTGTCATTTTGTTGTTTGTTCTTTTATTTATTTATTTTTGTTCATAGCAATGGTTCTGGAGTTGGACATAGTGTCCACGGTTGAACATATCAAGGAAAAACATATCAAAAAAGTGACTAGATTAAACACTTTTTGAATTTTCTGACCAAACAGGTTGCAGCTCAGTGGCAAATATTAAAACATTGCAAATTTTGCAACGTGACATCTGACTCTAATTGTGACTGCATACCATCAGATCTCACAAGTAAATTCTCTGTTTTATTTGTACATAGCTAAAATGAACTTAATCCTCCTCGTTGCCAGATCTTTTTGTTTTGAACAAATCTAAATGCTGTTATCAAAATATAACAAAGCTAGAAGTTTGTTATCTAGTTTGCTGTTACTGATAAGGAGTGGCAGTATCTTTGTCATGATTACAGTGTAATGTATGCATCAGAGGATCAGTTAATAAGAATCACTACAGCCAGCATTTACCCGTGTTGTCTCCCTTAATTTGTTCCCCAGGCATTTCCCACCTAATGTCTGCTCTTTCCGATCATGCCACATCTCCCCCGGTGGGGAGGGTGTAGGCTGCCTTGCTTCCTCTGAGACATGTGAAGCCAACCAACTGCACTTTTTCAAACTGCATCAGTGTAGTGTAGTGTTCCACATACATGAGTTCACATGATGGCTAGTCAGTGATTGAATAGTATCCCTCCCAACTACAGTATATCGGATTTTCTCCCCTGGCTCTTGGCCACAGATTTCAGGTTTTGACCTCATGATCCAACAACAACAAGGAGAACACTTTTTTGTTTTATCATTTAGTAGCCTAGCCTACAATTATTATGGGAAAAAAACAATCAGACTATTGCATATTTAGATAATTCTGTATAGGATAACAAGTGTTGAGATCAAACTTTAATGCGGCAATCTGAGTACAATCCTTCCTTAAACACATACAAATACACACACACACACACACACACACACACACACACACACACACACACACACACACACACACACACAAACACAAACACACACATGGTTACAGGTACACACAGGGCTCCTGATCAAACAACATTGTTGAAGTCACACACATACAGGCACAGCCCCATTCAGCTTTGTTTCCCAGTGCCAAACCATTTGTCTCTAGCTTCCTGTTCTGTTCCAACTCAACAGAGTAATTTTCTGTGTGCCAAAGCAATCTCCAGAGCTTTCTATCTCTATCTCTGCTACCTCATGCTCAGGCTTTTTTTTTGTTCCCCTTCAATAGATTAGCTTTTTGTTCACTCTATTTGATGCATCAGCCAAATTGGCCTTGTCTCCTCTGCCTCATACATTCATCCACACCACTGTCATGCTCTTACAACGGGAGATTCTTTCTTTTCTTTTCTTTTCTTTTCTTTTCTTTTCTTTTCTTTTCTTTTCTCTGAGCAATGAGAAGATGCAGCAAACATTGACAAGGAAATTTTCCATAATGTAATGAAATTTCCCCCAATTCAATATTTAGTGTACTGTTATGGAAGCCTTGTTATTTTGTAGGCATGTTTAAAAGGAAACTGGACAAAATCCGAGGCATTCATTTCACTGCAATGAGAGATTTTGTGAAGTGTATAAATTCTCTTCCCTAGAGGATACAGATTATCCATGATTCACCTTAGAATTTGTTTATGAATACGGGGCAAGGCACCACTTCAGACAAGAAACAGGTTTCTTTTTGGTTAGTGATCATTATATGTTGTTGTTATATGTTAGTTGATGTAGAGGTTGCATTTAGTTAGCAATACAACTATCTACTGTAAGGGATCTGCTACTCATACTCATACTTTCATACTCCAAAGTTCCCACAAGAGATATGCCTTATGAAGGTGTGGTGATACTAATCAGTCCCTAGCTGAGAGACCAACAATTAGGAGGATACCTTCTCTTGACTCTATAGGGGACTTAGGGGAAAATTATGTGCATACTAGGAGTAGTGGGATTTGAGAGGAAAGTTGAATTGAAAAAGTCGTGGTGTGTCAACAACAAAAGCAAAAGGTTATTCAATGCACTGTGGACCATAGTTCATTGAGAGATTTTGTGGTTGTATAATCAAACTGGAACAACAATTCTGGTCTCAAATATGAGAGAATTTAACGAATAATGGACAATCTTTGCTAAGCAAGTCCATTGAAGGGTTGACTTGTGGAAGTTGACAAGCATGTCAGCAGTTCTATTGATACTTTACTGGATTATGATGAAGTATTTTCTCTTAAGTACTCAACAGACTGGAAATCAGTCTGGTGTCTTAGAGATGTTGCTTTTTCATATCAAGAGGAGCCATTTGGTGCAGTTTGGGCATCTTGCCACAAGATCAGCTCCTGGTAGATCTCTGTAAAGCACATATCACAAGATGGAGACATCAGGGCAGATCTAGGATTCTCTGGAGAGATTATACCCCACACTTGGCTTGTGGTATCCTACAGAAGGTGAAAGCAGAAGTTAAAATGAAAGAATGAGCTTGTCAGGGTGTCATAATGGTGCAAATGATGCCACATGCATAGTAGGTGTAAAAACCACTATGTAAATGAGCAATTGAGGTTTCCTTTTGTCAGTGTGGTACAGGTGTGCCCTCATAACTCATATGCCCCCCATCCCCCCTCTGAATGTATAACAGCATCCTTCCTGCATTTAAAGTGAACAGATTATGGGTTTTCACAGTAGCATTTGCTCTCCTGTTCTTTTTATAATGTCTATTATAATTGTGCCTATAATTGACTTCTTGTCAAATCTGTGCCCGTAATTCTCCACACGTTTGTGTGTCTGCAAAATGTCATTATTGATCAAATTCGGCATGTCATAAAAACTCAGTGTTAAGTCACAACAATTTTTTTTATAAATCAAGGAAATTATTCGGACAGTTAAGCAAAATAAACAAAAATTCTTTAGCCACTTTGACAGTTTCAGGGAACTGTACACAGTACACAGTTACACAAAAGGGACATTTCAGTGCATTCTTAGATGCTAATCACATTCAGGTAAGAAGATTTGTGGAACAGTTCATTTGTTTAAACAGAATTGCAGATTACTAGTTCTAATACTGCTCATTGGCTGAACAAAATCAAACATATGCTGTGAGGTAGAATCCTGGTACCACCAAGGTTTCATTGTTAGGAGGTCTTCACCCCATCTAACCCTTATTTCATCAACTTAATTCTAATTAAAATATGTGCCAAATAAGTAAATGTTGAAGTATGCTAAATTATGACCTGCTTTTCTTGTCTATTATGTCTTTGGGAAGGCCAATGCTGAAACCGAATGTAATTCATTAAGGAAAATGTGAGAACACAATGGAGAATCTCTTTCCTAAAACTTTTTTTTTCCATTGTTAGGCATTTAACTGAGTGAATTCAATTATAGCTCTTGGAAATCAAAAGCATTAAATTACATTAAAAATGCATTTCTAGTTTAAAATGTATTAAACTATAAACCAAGTATTCCATGTCTTCACAAAGCTCACTTATAATATTATGTACTACATATTGTTGTATGTATTATCACACAGCATACAGTCTAGCAGCGTTGTTTGCGTTTTTAAAACTATTTTTGATCAAGTGTGTGTGATTTCCTTTACTCGAGCTGGTGTGGTGGTCTATCATCTAGTAGTTTCAACTTTGAAAGTGACATATGTGCTGCAATCCATCTCACAGGGCCTGAATGTCTGAACAATTCCACATCTTTCAGTGTTACCTCATTCATTGTCTTGTTTGTCATAACTACTTTTTTAAAAAACAATATATAAAAACACCTAAAGCTACCCCTAAAAATTAACCCCCAAGGGTTTTTTCACATTTTTTCTTGTTTTTATCCCAGGCAAAAAGTTGACCATGCTGCTTACATGTTTCTTATTTACAAACATTATCCATGCCATAATTCACATAACCTTCTCTCTTTCTAGCTTCCGAAATATCTTCCAGTGGAAATGGTTCATAGACACACATTTTCACATTGGCTTTGTTTGCAGAAATCGCCCATCTGGCACCACGAATCATGTCATGTCCATACTCAGAGAGATTTTTCTCCATTCTGCTGTTTGATGTGAACATTTATTGAAGCACTTTAACTGTATCTGCTTTGTTTTGCTGCCATATGATTGACCTGATAAATAATTTAATGAATGGTCCTAATAATGTGGACAGTAATTATAATATCACGCAGTGGTAAAGCTTACTGTTTTACTCCAGTCTTGGCTGACTTTCCTCGGTTCTTACTGAAGATATAAAGGAGTCACTTTCACTGAGAAAAATGACTGATGAATATGAATTGATAGCTGTATATTAAGCACAGCGTTATAATGAATGTCTGGAACTCCAAGCCAGAACTCTCTGGCATTCGCTTGTTCTCCATGCTCGTACAATACAATCATGACTTGCATCAAAAACTTTAGATTCTCTGTACAGCTGAGAGCAGTAGATCCAATTATAGTTCTGAAATATCAAGTTGAATTCTATATTGTGATTCATTAATGTCACCTCTTAGGACAAAAAATATAGGTCAGGCCAAATATTTTTTTGTTGATTGCTTGAGAGCTACAGCAGCAGATTACTGAAAAGCATTAAGATAATCTCATTATATTTTAATCATTCTACTAATTAATTCTGCATGTGTCTTTAATAATTCATAGGCAATTTTTTTCCCCCTTCTGTAGTTTTCAGCAAGAGCAGCTATGAATAATTTATTCAGACAGCCCGAGCCCGATCACACTCTGATGGATGTGGGTTGCTATTTCCATAAAGTCCACGGGCCACTTTCTCTCTTCTCTCTCTCTCTCTCTCTCTCTCTCTCTCTCTCTCTCTCTTTATATATATATATATATATATATATATATATATATATATATATATATATATATATATGTGTGTGTGTGTGTGTGTGTGTGTGTGTGTGTGTGTGTGTGTGTGTGTGTGTGTGTGTGTGTATTTCTTCCTTGACTTGCATCAGCAGCACAGAAGGTGTGAAAAGACAGAGCTCACACTCTTGCATACTTCAAAGGGCTTTAGAAGCGTACTCAATTCAAAAGGATCCAAATGTTTACAACATCCAATTATAAGTTTGTTTTTTTCTCCTTGATCCTTCATATCCTTGATAACATTTTTCATTATCTTCAGCAGCAACACTGGCCTGCAGCTTTTGTGCCAAAATAGAATTGGATTTATGTTTAAGCGTTCCACGATTCCTTAAATCCTCACTACAGCCTCAGCCCCAACTGAAGAGAAGCAGCCTTGTAGCATGAAACTGCCACAACCATGCTTAACCATGCTTGGATTTTGTCTTTTATAATTATGCGTTACCTTGTTCTGATCAGACTGTAACATATTATATGTATATGTGAGAAAAGTTTTCCATCCAGACATCAAAAAACAAAACCCATGTGAAAAATACATGAGATGTTGTAAGGAGTGAACAGTACTTACTGCCAGATATTCCTGCAGCTTGTTTGATGTTGCTGTAGGAGCCCTCGCAGCTGTCTTCTTGTCCTTCTTGTGTTTGGTGATGTCATAATGGCACCCCATTTTCTCCAATTGTCCATGATGACCTTCATGATGCTCCATGGTACACTTAATGTTTTGAAAATAATTTTATATCCCTCTCCTGATCACGACCTTTCAACAAATATGAAAAAAGTAAATAAATTCCTACAGAATTTCCTTTAAAAACAGCTGATCTTCATCTTCATCATTTAAAAAAAAAATCTACAATATATTAACATATTAACAGGGGTGTGTAGATTTTTTAATCACTGTATATATTTTGTGTAAAATGAGAAAATAGCATGTACTTTATATGTCTTTCAGTGGTGCTTGCTAGGTCTTCTGGAAAAAATGAATGACACTTAGGAATTGTCCTCATGCAGTGATTCCTTTCAGCAGCATGCATTTACATAATATTCATGTTCACACATGCATGAAAACATAACTAAACTAAAACAAGTCATGTTATCATTTAATTATATACCTTACAGATCTTTTTTTTTATAATGAGCAATAAAACAGAACCAATGCATATATCATGTGAATTGAATAACAATACATTAGCAGTAAAAACTTTACAAAAAATGCATAACAAAAAACTATTTTAGAATGTTAAAGCCTAGTGATGCTGGAAAGTCATTCCGTCTGTGGTTTTACAGACATTTACAGACATTTTGACAGCCAGTATCTTAACTAAAATACATTACAATTTAAAGAATGTATTTATTAAAAGCAAACATTTTATTTTGGAAAATGTACAGAAACTGTACATTTAAAAAAAAAAAAAAGCCAAAAATGAGCTGGAATGGCCAGATACTGGAAGTCCTATGTTCTATATGCAACTCAGTTCTTTATGCGGAATCAGGCTCCAAATTAAGATATTTAGCTTCTTGTTTATAAAAATACAATAATAAAGCTTTCATGTATAGTTTCAAGTCTTCAAGTCTGATTAAGTCTGATCACATTAGATTACTTTTTCCCTGAAATAATACAGGTTTGTTTAAATTGCAATTCAATCTTCTTTAAAGTGTTTTTATTATATTGTTGTTAGATTAATTACAAATTAATTCATCTTTAATTAATTGATTAATGTCCATTTATTCAATTTCTATTTTTAATCCTAGTACTGCACAACCTTTCTAAATCACAACTGCAAGTGGGCTCAATTACATCTGGATCTAACCATGATGCTACAGCTTTCAGTCTTCACAATTCCCTAAAAACCTTAACAAGCAGGACAAAAACCTCATACATAACCAGAAGATAGACCAGGAGATTGAGCAGAACTTTCCATGCAGACAAACATGAGGATCGGACACCATGACCTGTAAATTTACCCAAAATTTGCCACACAGATGACCTGATACCTGCTAGAACGCTGGTATCTGAACACACTGTGTTCACCATCTTTTTAAACCGCTGTTCATGTTTCAAACCTGTTTAGAAAAACAACCCCTAGGCATCCAAAATTGGCTAGTGTCACTGTGATTGACAGGGGCATAATTAGGATTTACTCTTGCAATCCCCCAATGATGAGGGAGAGTGACCTATTTGCCATTGTGCAATTTCACTTCTACACTGACTCAACATACTAGTAAAATGTCAGCCAGTTTACATCATTAAGAAAACCTCAGATGCCAGACATCAGGAGACCGGTAATAGCTTCTAGTGGAGTGGAAGTGGTTATAATCCGGAGGATAGAATCTGGGTCCCAGTTCTTGACATCTCTGCCCAATAAAGTGTTTCATTCCTCCTGATTGCTCTTTTCCATGTCTGTGAGGCATCTTCAGCGTAAACTCAATTTTCTCACCAGATCCATAGCCAACCAACTACAGACCAAGTGACCTGCTTTGGTCACATGACCTCTATCCCCATACACCTGTTACCAGTCACACAGATCACTTTGAATAATATGGACATAACTCCTGCCTTCTGACAGTGTTGATTTGGAGCCTGTCCTAATACAACATATACCATGATTTTTATCTTTATCCTTGAAAATGATCAGTTTTATTTTTGTTGAATGTTACAGTACATCTACTTGGTTGGAGGTGTACATATTAAGACCTTGTTTAAGCTATGTGACTTGGTGCAACCATTAATGTTTTAGTACCACTTTCCATTTCTGTTCAAATTAGACCATGGAAGAACTTGCAGGGTGCTGATGTAACTTGTTTTCAATAATTTAATAATTAAAAAAATTGAAATGCCCTTTATGTTGCTGCTAAGGAGTTATCAAGAAGGAATGGTTAGTGAGCAAGAACCTACTGATTTGGAGTGGAGTTTACATCTAGGAAAAAAGCAAGGTAAAATAAAAACAAAGATGTCAGTAGCATAATTTTAATAGTCATTGTAGTTCACTGAAATGTCAAGAAATGATCCTGCATCCAAAACAGCCACACAGTGGTGAGTCACTGTGTGTGGACATTTCATACAGTATAAAAATAAATGAATCAGTAAATGAATCTGACTAACTCAAGATAAGCTTCATGAAACATTATAGCTCATGTATGTAAAAGGGCAGGGCTGGAAGTTGGTGACATGTGGGAATTGGCAAAAGACCGTACTAGGGGAAAAATATGGGAAAAAACTGGCTTTTATCCCCACACGTACCAATATAGTCAACCAAAAAATAAATTACTATGTTCTTCATTACTTGGATTGCTACAATGCACTGGGGCTCAAGCTACTGTTCCCCTGCTTCCATAAAGCCATAGGACTAGCAAATCCAGTCTGATTCTCTCTTCTGCTTCTCATTTGTACAATTGAAAAACATGATTAGATTGTCAACATGCTGGAAACATTTTAATTATATTTCATGAAGCTTTTACTCAAGAATCAGATCCTGGGAGAGATACATTGTTGTAAGGAGATGTCACCAAGGACACCTCCCAGGCTGGCTGGGGCCAGAGTTCCACAGAGGCATAGAATTATATTTTTGAAGTGGATCAATTCAAGTCAAGTCAAGTCAAGTCAAGTCAAGTCACCTTTATTGTCACATCATCACAGCACATGTGCCATGGTGAGTGAAATTCTTGGGAGCAAGCTCCAGAAATTGCAGAACCATTCACATACAGTATACCTGGTCACTTAACACCAGCTCAATCACCAAGAAAACAGCAGCGTCTCTACTTCTTACAGGGGCTGAGGAAAGCACATTTTCCTCCCCCCGTCCTGACAACATTTTGCAGAGGGACTATTGCAAGCATCCTGAGCAGCTGCATCACTGTCTGGTTTGGGAATTGCACCATCTTGGATTGTAAGACCCTGCAGCGGTTAGTGAGGACAGTTTAGAAGATCATTGGAATCTCTCTACCCTCTAATCACAGACATTTACACCACACTCTGCATCCGCAAAGCCAACAGCATTATAGATGACACACACACCCCTTACACACTCTTCACACTCCTGGAAAAGGTACCGAAGTATTCGGGCCCTCACAACCACACTGTGTAACAGTTTCTTTCTACAAGCCATCAGATTCCTCAATAACTGAACTGAACTGTACTGAGCACGATACACACACTCAACTGTATGGACTGCACTGATCTGCACTAAATAAACACTCTCACAATATACATCTAAGTATACAGCACCACACATATCAAACTTTTTACATGCTGTTTTTGCACACATTTCAGTCAATTGCTGTTTTGCACAATTTATTACAATACCTCATATAACTGCTATTAAGTGTTTATTCCAGTATTTCTGCTCATGCACTATATAATATATATATATATAATACAGTATATACACTGGTCAGCACTGCTTTTGTGTATTGTCTTTTGTGTAATATCTTGTATTGTTTGTTTTCACTGTCTTTTGTCTTGCACTGTTTGCACCAGGTTGCACAGATGCACTTTATATGGCTAGGGCTAACTTATTTAGTTAGCTCTGTGTTGTTCTGTCTTTGTTCTGTCTAGCTTTGTCGTTGTTCTATGTAGCACCATGGCCCTGGAGAAATGTTGTTTCATTTTACTATAAACTGCATGAGCTATATATGGTTGAAATGACAATAAAAGCTTCTTGGGTTGACTTGAATTGGTTGGTTCCTCCTGAGCTTGTGGCATGGGTTATCAAGGTGAATTTCACTGCCCCATGTAGTTAGGTGAAACAGAATTCTAGGGATGTATGTCATTATATGGACAGCACCTGTTTTCCCTGTCATCCAGAGCCAGAACCAAGGGGGAACTGGGCAGGATGGCATTTATATCCAATACTATGTCATATGGTCACTTTGTGACATTGATTAAGATCTCAACTCATACAAACTGAATGACTAATATCGCTACATCATCAAAGTGTCTAGAATCAATTCATTTAATTGTATTTGTATAGCACCTTTAACACAAAACATTGCCATTAAATTTGCTTTCCTGATATCCAGGTTTAGGATAAGTTACCAACTGAGAAAGCCACTGGTGACAATGGCAGAGGCAACAAAAAACCTGTCATGAGTCAGAAACTTGAGCAGAACCAGAATAAAAGAAGAACAATCCTGAAGGTCACTTGATAGTGAGATTTTGATCAATCAAATAATGAAATTTAAAAAGTATGTCATAAATAGGAATTTGAGATGAACAGGCTTTATACAAGCATAATGTGAATAGTCCACCCACAAAAATATTTATAGACTTGAAATTTAAGAACTTCAGGAAGCATTGCTAGAAAAAACATCCCTGTGACCTTCATTTGCCAAATAGATGGCCTATACAAAGTATTATCATAGCTGTTCTATTTCCTTCCAGAGGGCTGGGAGATATTTCCAGAAAGATGGAAGAGGAGATATAATGTCTCATATTTGTTGTTTGACCTGGCCGAGGAATGGTGTGTTCTATTTATGATCATAGGAGAGGATATATATACACATATCAGTAATGTGAAAAGATGTGACAAGACATATTAATAGATGTGATTATTGGCTATGATTAATGTGATTAAAGTGTGGGAATCTGATCATGCATATGAAACTCGAAGGTTAATTCATAAATATATTTAACTGCCATTAATTTTGAATTCTTTGCCTTTTAAAGTGTGTTTTCTCCAGGTATACCATTGCTACTATTATACTAAATCCTGGAACCTAAGCCTGGATCATGCTGACTGATGATGTAAGCAAAAATTGGAATCAATGGTTTGAAGATCTTCATCATTCCCATTGCACAAAAGAATTCAGCCAAGATTTTATTAGAACTTTTTCATTTAGTTCTCAAATTAATCTTAAAATACAAATCCAGTGTACAGTAATTGCACTCTCTGGATTAGTAGTCTTCTAAACATATTTGATGTGGGCCAAAAGAATATATTTAAAAATTTGTCTTTAGTATATTCAATGATGTATGACCTTGCTGTTAGATTCTTATGTACTCTGAGTACAATGACTTTGTTGAAACCGCTTTATATTTATCTAAGCCTAAGGTGCTATATGGATTGGCTTTCTGAGCATGCCTTGAAATTACATTCTCTTTTTGAACACATGCATTTGCTTTAAGGAATCATAGTTTGAGTTTGAGATGATCTGTTTTTATGTTGTAGTATTATCCAGCCAAATGCCTGAGAATTTCTTTTAATGCATCATGTATGTTTGGAGTAACACTCATGACTCATTAAATTTAAGAATGAATATTTCAAAATAGTTTGCCATGCCAGGGGAGCCTTAGAGTTTACAGTAGCCACATCTGTGGTTAGTGACATTTTGCTAATCGCTTTAGTCTTAGATGGATCAGGATATTTGTCTTTGTGAAAGCCAGAACTGCTTTTACATATTGTAAGAATTCATAAATTCTTTGTGTTTGTACAGACATCTTTTTATTTTTGCATTTGTATTTTTTTTTTTTTTTGGTATTTTGTTGTTGTTGTTGTTCTGCCTTGTTGGTCTCTTTCACTTCCTTTGTATGGACAAACAACGTTCCTGTTTTTAATGTGTTTAGATTCTACAATTTTTTTTTTTTTACAATTTCTTCAAAGAGCTTAGTTCTTACATACAGCTTAGATCTTACATCTATACACAGAATGGTAAACATACCCTGTACTCTACTCTCGATAACCATTTTATCAGGTAAAACTAGCAGGGGTAAAGTTTCTGCCATCTGTTGAGGTACACAGTGGAAAGTACCATTAGAAAGGAGTGGATCAGTTTGCACTACTGTTTGGGGTCAGTTTCACTCTTTTACTGAGTGACCCCCAAACACTATACATTCAGCAATGGTGCTTTGATGGAGGTAAAGTGGGACCATCAAACTCCACATTGGGCTACACCCACATTTCACTTTGGAAATGTGAACTAATCAATCAAGTGTAGATGCAAGGTATGTGTAGCTAACAGAGTGGCCTTTAAGTGGTCTGACATCCTGTTATATTCAGTCAGTGAAGAGAAATGTGTAATTACTTCCTCACAGTGGTTGACTCTGAGGCCCAAGTCTGAACAATCACATGCATGGGTGCACAACCTTCTTCTGCTGCTGGTAATATTAGATGGGATCTAATATGAAGATCTATTTTCTATCAGTATTAGAAAAAGGTATGATAGAGTACATATTCCATTTCATTTATGTTTTTTAAGCATGACTGTATTTTTCACAAGCCACATGTAAATCGGTGTAATTAATGACACAAGTGTGATCGATAGACTGAATGAATCCACAGTCTGGGATAGAAAAAAATCAGCACCAGATTTACTTCTTCATACCATTTGATGTATATTCATAGAGTTATGACTGATTGCACGTTGGTCCAGAAAAGTAAAAAATAATTAAAAACATATGTTGATATCTTTTTATTATACACTTTTATTATAATATTAAAATGAGATTCAAGAATTGTTATTAGACCCCAATCCTTACCTCAGGTCGATTTCACATTATTTTATCCTCACTCCCCCGGACCTGACAGACGTGATGAATTGTGGGATACGTGCCCAAAAAAAAAGGCGTGTAAAGTGTTACTTGCTGTGTTGTGCCTCTTTAAAAGCTGTAGGCAGTGCTGTGGGGCTGCAGAGCGGGCTGACAACACACACACACACACACACACACACACACACACACACACACACACACACACACACACACACACACACACACACACACACACACACACACACACACACACACACACACACTTGTCATACTATCCATGTGAGAACCTTTTAGTGACATAATTATTCATGTAGTTAATTAATGCTATCTTTCCACTTCATTCTATCACCAAGCTTACTCTGAGTAGGAAAATTAAATAGAAGCAGCTTTTGTAAAACTAACAAAAAATCCTGTCAACCTGCTCAGATATAAATATCCTTGTGGGGAAATTTGTTCCCCATTAGGAGATCAAGACACACACACAGACAGAATGAGGACACACAGGTCCTCACACAGCGGCGTTGTGTCTGCTTTCTCACGAGGACGTTTCACCAGGACCCGATTTTAATGCAGCGGTGAAACTGGGACCGCACACACACACACACACACACACACACACACACACACACACCCGCGCGCGCGCTCTCTGCGGCAGTAATCATATCTGAGATAACGGGTTTGCAGTCGAGCACTTCAGCGTGTTCAGGACCTGACGGTCAAATCGCGACATTGTTTTGTCCTCGTTGACTCAAAGCATTCGGGACTGAAAGAGAAACCCGTAAAACCGAGAAACAGCGCGCGCAGGAAGACAGACTCGGCACGAGTTGATCGAGGCAGCGGTTTTTTTTTTTTTTTTTTTGCAGCAGCAGCAGCACGAGCCGTCACTTCAGGTAAATCAGTGCAAACGCGCACATTAAGGCGACCACTAATGCAACGTGCTTAACGATTTCACTGACACATTTTAACCACCGCTAACATTTTAACGTAGACTCTTGTAAAAGACTAACTTATCAATTACTGATCATAATTCTATTGATTTCATGCTGTCACGTGTCATTCATGTGAATTTTGGGACAGATTGAGACTTAAATCTGTCTGTAGAAGAGTTGTACTATACATTAAATGCAATGATGCTTCACTGTGGTTCAATGCCATTTTTACCCTTTTTTCAGTGCAGGGCTTTCAGTCTCTCCACACAATTTGTTTTGGGCATTTCCTTTTCATTCTGTACCATGTCTGAGTAAACTCATGAAGCACATCATGAGCAAAATAAAATCAATTCTGTAGTGCATAAATATTTCCATAACTGTCAATGTGAAAAAGAATCAAGGGATTATAAATGACTTTAGAGTAAACAAACAAAAAAAAGTCCTGAGAGTTTTGGTTGAACTCATTTGGAGAATTAGAATCGCATATTTTTAACTTGTACATACTGTATATCGTTCTGTTTCATTTATGAACAAGAAAATTCTAAGGTGGATCTGTGGAAAATGAGTCAGATTTGTTTTGACAGACAGTCTAATGAAGTCATATCTGATTTCTGAAATCTGTACTCACTGCAAATCCTGTAATGATCGTCTTTGTGTTTCTGTTTCTGCAATTTAAGCTAGAGGCAAATTAAAGCATAGTGGATTTGTACGGATTGTGTGTGTAATATGCAAGGAATAATTTGCAAAAAAAAAAATTGCATAAAGTTGCAATATAAGTAAATGAACAGTGCCTTTATTAATGAAGGGTTTTCTGTCATCCCAAAATAATTGCCAGGAAACGGTGCAGAAAATTTTAGCTTGTGGAATGAGGCTGCTGATTCTTAGTTCTGTTGAAATTGTTTTGAATTTTTAACATGTTGAAATTTTCATCATCCTTTGTGACTTTGTCAGCCTGTTTTGGTCTTTGCATCTCTCTATCGTTTTCTGAGGGTGTGATAAAACACGTCGCCGAATTGTAATTATACACTGTTAATGCTTTACTCACAGTCTGGTAATGAGGGTGATGATGTTCACACTCACACTCTTTCTCTCGTGTCGTAAACACGTACCAGGTCACGATTTATAGAGACACTGTGAAAGGCTAAAATCTTACCAACCCTATAATGCACTGCTGTGTAGCAACTCAAAAAAACTAAGTAGGCCAGTAAGAAAAACACGACACATCTTCTGTGAATATTTTCACCACAAAATGCTTTTGGAGATTTTGTTGTCCTGCCACTCTGACAGTTTTGTGTGCTCCTTTTCCATTTGAGCATTGAGGAGAAAATCTTTGCATTTACGATAAAGTGAATACTGACAAACACTCAGAACTGTCAGCATTAATGGAACATCTAGTGGAAGCTTCCATGTTTTAGACTTAATCTGTCAGTACTTATATTCTCAGTGTTTGTTAAACTCTACAAACTGTTATGTATGAAATTCTTGGGAGTTTTTGAAATACTCAAACCAGCCGATCTATTACAGACATTCGTACCACAATCAAACACAGTCACAGAACTCACACTTTTTTCATTCGGGTGTTTGATGTAAAAATAAACTAAAGCTAATGACCTGTTGCTGCATGATTTGATGTGTTGCACCTCTGCAACATCATGTTCTGATTAAAACGTGTATATTTATGACTATACCTAATAAAGTGGCCAGGGAGTACATATACTGTATACAATTATACATTTATCAGCGAGTTAATTCTAATAATAAATTATTTGTCTGCTCTTGAAATTGAATTTTTTTTAATTTGGTAACACAAAAAACAGCTTTAGCAGCTACTATGTATGGTACTGTATGTAGTCTTAAGTATTTTATTTCACGATAAAGACAGACCACAATAACATGAGTAAACACAATCAATCTAAAAACTAAGCAGCTTAAAACAAACCTGCAGTTTGACTAAAGCCTCTTTGTCTAGGACGCTTCATAGGACTATAAAGTCTGTCTTGGCTGTAAAAGTTGAACAGACCATGATGTTTCCTCCGAGTGGCACAAATCGAATCTGACAGTATTCTGCAAGCCTGAAGATGAATTTGAAGCCGAAGTGATTTGGTCATTAATTGGCGTTTTTCCTCATCTGCCCTCAGCAAGCCTACGGAACATTGGTCAGATTGGTCAGGCTGTGTTTACAGTTAACTGAACAGGCTGATGGATCTGATCTGTTCCAGTACAGAGCAGAGGGCTTTTCATTTCATCATTTAGCAAAGAAAAATTAAACTTTTTTTAATAGTACATTATTTAGTAACTGAGGATTGTGTTAGTGAATAATGTATACAGTTCAACATACAATAACCAAATGATTTTTAATTTTATATCTGTATCAAAACCATAATATGGAATATATCTCTTTTTTTTTTTTTTTTAAATCACTAAATGTATGTGTGCCTTTAATACAAGATACAGTAGGTAAAACAATGTGTGTGGTTGTTAAGAAACCATCAAAGCCATATTATTACATTTGAAACAAGTCTTCAGTTTTGCAGTTTTGGAAAGTCTTCAGGGTGGAGGGCTCTGTTGTTTCTCTGTAACAAGCAACTAGTTAAATATTAACATATTCGAATTTGAATGATTTTGAACTTAAACTACTTTGTGTTTTAATTGTTACTTTTAATTGTTACTTTTAATCGTTGTTAAAAATGAATAAAGACAAAGTAAATAGATTTCACTGTGCACATATGCATTAGTCCTATAGAATTTATTCAAATAGTAATTCATCTACCCTCTAACCACAGTGTTAGTCTCTGAACAGCAAACTCCTTTGATATCAACTCAATGGTACAGGTCTGCACAGTAACACAGTGCACTGGCATTCAGTTTCATGTCTATCAGATTAGTCAAGATGGGCTTTTTTTTTTTTTGCTGCTGGTGAACAGGTTTATGAGAAAGAGGAGGGTTGTGAGTTTCTTGCTGAGCAAACTATTTACTGTTAAATAATATTATAACATTTATACTTTTTGCTTTGTTTTTGTTTTAAATCCTGAGGGTTAAATAAAGTAATGTATAATGATATTAGACTCACAAACTCTACTAGGTTGAAAAGATCTTGGATTTCTGGGGATGGACATGTCCTGGGGGACAAGCATCATTAGCATGGTTGCCTTGCACCGGGTTTGGGGGTTTGATTTCGACAAACTCTGTGTTATTCGGTCTTTCTTCTTGGTACACTGATTTTTCTCCCCAGTCTAAAGACATGTGTTGTATGCTGATGTTGTAGTCATCTTGGAATGATGTAAGCGTGTGATTTGTTAGGGTTGACACCCCCTCCAAGGTGTTTCCTGAGTCCTTTGGTATAGACGCCAGGTTCCCTGTAACCCTGTGTAGTGGATGTACTGATTGATTATTTTGTTTAAAGCATGAAATTGTGTTTATATTTCATTTTGCATATATTTGTGTAAGCATGAGATTTTTTTGCTTTGGAAAGATTTATACATTATCTCTCTTCTTCATGGCAGAAATATGACCTTAAGCATGGTGCATTGTTTAAGGCTTTGTCAGTGTGCCACATTTCATATTAAGGATCTCGTGATACAAATATTTGCCAAGTGCTCAGTAGTGGATGAGTCAGTGCCACAGAGCTCTGTGCTATCAAGGACAGAGTGACCAAAGCTCAATACAGAGTGGTGATGGAAAATCTATTCCATATCGAGCACCAGATCGAACACAGCCCAACAGGCGATACACAAGGGTCATCACTTCATGAGGCATTTAATTATAGAAGCAGGATTGTGAGGATAATCTTGCAGTTACTTCTTCTTTTGCTTCTGTAGCGGTTTTATGATTCATTGTTGACTGACTGCTTTTAGTGACTGATTTGATTTTATAGCATATAAAGTATATAAGAAGTATATAGAAGCATGTCTAACTTATTAAAATGCAATACTTATTTTATGGCAATAGTATTATTAATAATAAAGATGAACATTTAATGATTTGTATAAAAATACATTTTTAAGTTTGGTTGCTATCACACCTTTCACACATTTTTTTTCCTCACCCGCCAACCCACATTTAAGAAACATCTGCAAGGTGGGAAGAATGCGATTACATTTCTAAAAAGAGCTGCCTGTTGCATTATTTCTATTCCCTTTTTAATCTCCTTACCAATCAGTTTAAAAGTCAGGGCAAGCAAAAATATAACAAAAAATAAACATGAACAACAAACTGCTGTTAAAAATAGGTGTGTTGTGAACAAATGCATAGAGATTTAGGTCATGTTTAAAAGAAAAGAAAAAAAGAAGAGCTTTTCTATTTTTAGGACAATTTTATTTTATCCTTATCAGTGAAAATTATAGATTTTTATCTCGAGCACAAGCCAGGCTGGCCACTACTAGCTAAGACTAATAAAAGCATTTGTGGTTTTGTGGGGTGTTTGGGGGAGTCCAAATGATTAAAATAGCTACAACGTGGCTCTCATCGGAAAAAATATGTCTGCTTTACATAATATATTGTTAGTGTTCTTTTTGGTTTTCACTAAACAGACTTGTCGTAAAACATCTCTCAGGCTTTAACACAGAACAGTTTTAGAATTACATGAATTAGAGAGAGAGAGAGAGAGAGAGAGAGAGAGAGAGAGAGAGAGAGAGAGAGAGAGAGTGATCAAAGGTTGACAGACAAGCTTCTGATGTTTTCAAATCTATTTTAATTTCCAAATGGATTTTAGTGATGTTATAACCTAAAATATAGCTCTACAAGGTTCAAACAAAGCCAGATTTTCATATCTGATCCTCCACATCTGCACATTAACCATCAAATAACCCAAAACATCAAAACCTCATGGAACAGCAAAGCAAACAGCAAGGGAAATGTCTCCATGCTCACAAAGCTGATTTGCATGTAATATGTCTGGAGATGAAAAGTGACTGGCTGTAATAGGAGGAAACTCACTGCTTATTCACACATGAGTAACTGTTAGAACATGAGAACTTGGTACCATGACAAGCAGCCTTTGTGCTTTTTTATTTTTGTTTGTCTTTTGCTTATAGCTGCTTTGCCATGCATTTTTAACATTAAATGTGACTATAAACAGTTAAAAATGTGATGTGTCATTCATGAGTAAATTCTAAATTATAATCACAGACATAAGAGAAAGAATTTATTTATTTATTTATTTATTTATTTAATTTATTTTATTATTTTGTTTAAATCATCCAAACTTCTGGGTCTCAGCCCGGGCCCATGTTTTTATGCTCCCTGTTTAATTCACACAGCATTAAAATCAATTTATAAATAAATTTAACAAAGCCATGTTTTGGAAGCTTCCATGTATTGCAAATTTGTGACAGTAGTTGCCTTTATTTATGTTGCTTTTTCGACCAAAGTATGAAACCCAGTTCTTGTACATTTCCTGGAAGCCAGTAAATTTTACAGGTGTTTTTTTGTGTTCTGTGTTTTGTGCAGCTCAGTAAGCATCTCTGCTGGCTCTCAAACCTTGACCAATGCTGTGTGTGGGCAGTGTTTCTGCACCTTGCTGATTGATTCACGTGGCTGAAGGGTTCTCTAGGGGCAGCCCACATAGAGCCTTAATGGAGGCTGGGGATTTGTGGCTGTGAGGGTGAAGGATGTAGCCTTGTTGTGAGGCATGCCCTGTGGAAAAGGCAAAGAAAGTGACTTGAGTGAAAAACAAACTATGTCTAGTTAAAGACACCTGTCAAGGAGGCTTTTTATGGAAAGGTTATAATCAAGTATGTATTTCCTGTTGCACAGATTAAGTATCAAATGCCTATGATTTGGTAAAACTCGCATTAATGAGAGATAATTGTTAAGAATGACGGTATCAATATCATTTTACCAGGCAGGGTCTTTGGGGCCACTTCAGGTAACAGAGACATCATCAACATACAGTATACTGTAGGACACCTTCATAAAACTAGAAAAAATTATATATATATATATATAAACTATGCTTAACCCCTGGTTATGGTTATTCCAAATTCCAAAGCTTTTATGGAATTTACCTCACATTTCAGTGGCAAACATGAACAGGTGCAAAACGATGAAGTGTTTGAACATTATGACTACATACACCCAATCAGTAAACTGTATTGTAACTAAACAACAAATGGAACAGAATGGCAGACCTTTCATTTATTTATTTTTTTCTAATTGAGACTTGATTCTTAACGATTGAACAATTGTAGAGCCTATTTTTCTCACTAACGCAAAGTGCGAAACAAGCTGTGATTAAAACCGGACATACTCTGTGTTTATCCAACCATGGTTGTTGACACCATTTGCAAATATGCAAATGAAAAGAAGATTAAACCAGGGTTTAAGAATGTAAAATGTGAAACACCAGGTTCTGAATAGCCAGGACTAGACAAGATATCCCAGGATTCCTTTTACCCAGTGTTCAAGTGTAAAAAGCCCCATGGAGAACAAGGAGGCTAATTAACTCTAGATTCACAAAGTAAAAAATAACTAGTTCAAACAACATTGATTTGAAGTTCTTTAGTGTCTAAGGGAGCGTAATTGGTATCACTCTGCTGGTTGGGATGAATGACATTACTCTCCAGCCAGTCAATGAGAATGTAGATGAGAGTGTGGAACAATCTAGTGCTTTTGAAAATCCGTCCTGGCAGAGTTTCCCATGTTTTAATAGATTAAAGCTGTAATAGCTAGTGTGAAAACTGGTAGGATATCATCGAAAATAAAAATCGTTCCCTCAAAAACATGTGGCAATATTAGTGATAATTTATACAGATTACATTTATACAGATACTGATAAATTACATGTAGGGAGTTGTTTCCTTTGATAAGGTTCTGTTTATCTTGCATATTTTATCACAAAGGTAGACTTGAAAACTGCAAACGTCAGTCTTGATGATAAAAAAAAAAGTATCTTAAAGCAATAACAAGTCTTAGTATAGCTACAAGAGCAGCAATTAGTGGGCCCAAGCACCGTAAGTGGTGAATCAGTGAACTTCGGGCCATGTTGTACATTTTTCATTAGATCTATTGGCATCATGCTGACTAAATGTTATTGGAATATGATCTTGATTGTGCTAGGTCAAAGTTTTGTACCTGTATGCACGAAATCTAAAATGGATGGCTTTCTGTTAATGAATATGATAGATCATGAAGTTTTTCATGAAGGGGGTTGCAATGGAGGCCCTGAGATATACCCTGGTCCAAGCATTTGTTACTGTAGATCCTGAAGTATGCTAAGCATCAAAAATGCAAACGTATTTGCAAAATAATCTGAACAGATGTAGACTTGTCTGAAAAGGAAAAAAGGAATTTTAAACATGCTGCATGAACAAAATGTTCAATAGAAACTAGACCTAATTATGCATCATTATGCCTTATTATCAAAAGGTCAGGAGATCACAATCTTGCCAAAAGTGGATTGATTAACTGGTTGATGTCATGTTTGTTTTGGTTTCCTCTTACTAGTGGTCTTTTTGCCTCATATGGGAAAATTATGCTACATGACACATTTTACAGGCTGCTGTCGTTTGTGTGTGTGTGTGCGCGCGTGTGTGTGTACGCGTGTGTGTACGCGTGTGTGTGTGCGTGTGTGTGTGCGCGCGTGTGTGTGCGTGTGTACGCGCGCGCGCGCGTGTGTGTGTGTGTGTGTGTGTGTGCTAGAGATTGCAGAAAAAAGATATGGTAGAGAGGCCCAGAGGCTATACAAATGTTAAAAAAAAACGATCATTATTTTATGGAAAAGGGACAATAATATCAAATAAAAGAATGGCTGAGTAGTACAGCTTCCCCAAGTGGCTTATGAACTCAAAATAAAAGCAATTTTCTTCCCATTAATATTAAAGATACCACACCATACCACAACAATTTTGCTATATTTAAACAGTCGTATAACAAATCAAAATAAAATGTACTTAAAGCAACAAAACTTGCCTTCAGGAAACAGAATCAAATTACAGACAGAAGGAAAAAGAACCAATCAGGGTGAAGAATGATGCAAAAACCAGGAGGAAACAGAGAACAAATATAGACTTTATTCTTCTATTCAGAATTACATGAACTGAACTGCAGGAAAGAAGAAGCTCTTTGTGAGAGACTTTCCCTCCATGCAGCACTTAAAGATTCACCAAGATTCACTGAGCTACTGGAGGTAGAATAACATGCTATGACCAAAAATCACTAGACGTTTTGGTAGATCTTAAAATGTTTGGACTGTATGCAAAGAAAAATGCAGATCCACTATATACTTTGATGTTGTATCATCAATTGGACTCCAAACGTAGTTTGAGCAAAGCAATTAGGGTGTCCTCACATCTGAATTGTTTGGAACATTTATTTCAGAACCTGGTGTGTTTTCCTCTCTTGGTTCAGGTTGTTTATACATATATTTTGGTTCACCTCGGTTGGATTTCTTGTGGTGAGAAAGCAATCAACAGACCAGACATTTTATTATAACGACTCATCTTCAAAGTAGGTGAATTAAACGATTATGAAACCTCTATTTTTTCCTCAAACAAATGGATCTTTCCATTTTAATGGATGAGTACTAGGAACATAAACACTCACACTCTGCCCAATGAGAATACATTTTTCTCGTTACATATAAACCCATTTTTGGAACTGAGCCAAACTGGAAAAAGACAACAATTTAAACCCTCCAAATCTGAACAATCTACGGATCTGAAAATGGCCTCAGTCTTTGAATTTAAACCTTATAAACCTAAAATAAAAAAATAAATCTAGACTATAGATCTATAAATCTATAGACTTTATTATCCAGTTAATCTTTAATGTCATTAAAATGAACTAAACAGAAGTAGAAACACTGATTGTTATTTAGTCAACTTCTCTGTTGATCTTCTGCTAATGCTGCCGTAAGCCTCAGCTGCAAAGCCCTTTTAATATTAAGTGCACAGCTCTTCAAATCATTATAACAGTAAATTCACACAAATTAAGGTCTGTATTGGATTAATGAATTCTCTCTCTCTCTCTCTCTCTCTCTCTCTCTCTCTCTCTCTCTCTCTCTCTCTCTCTCTCTCTCTCTCTCTCTCCCCCTCTCTCCCTCTCTCATTTCATTTATACATTCATTTATACCTCTCTAATTACATTTAAGTGCCACAAGGAGAAAGCCAAGTGCAGACAAACAATTATTTATTTATTTTTTCCTTCTGAGTACAACATTTAATATTTTATGAATCACATCACTGTTAATTTTCTT